>NW_022145615.1:15821677-15841511 GCF_000002235.5 Strongylocentrotus purpuratus | reverse complement strand
GGGAAATAAAGGAGTATATATTATACCTATTTCGTTTTAAGGTTTTTAAAATTAATTATGAACCGCAGAAAGGATTGTTTGAGGGTGATGAGAAGAGGGAGGACATGGCCATGTATCCTGGATGACCAGAGGCTACCGGGGTGGAGGGGGGGGGGGCTGAGAGGGGCGTTAATGGGATATAAAAGAGCATATATTACCTACTTTGTTTTAAGGGGGTTTATTAAATATGAACAGTGGGTAGGATTGTTTGAGGGTGATGGAAAAGGAGTTGGGCTTAGTGATGTGGTCTGGATGGTTAGGGGCTAGTATAGGGAGATGGGGGTGTTGAAGCGGGGGGGGGGGATGGTTCAGGGGAAATAAAGGAGTATATATTATACCTCCTTCGTCTTAAGGGTTTTATTTACTATGAACAGTGTATAGAATTGTTTGAGGATGTTGAGAAAGGGGCGGGCATAGTGAAGGAGCGGTGATGGAAAGGCTAGCCTGGATGGGGTTGTTGGAGAGGGGGGGGGGGGGGGTTAATGGGGAAATAAAGAGTATATATTATACCTATTTCGTTTTAAGGTTTTAAAATTAATTATGAACCGCAGAAAGGATTGTTTGAGGGTGATGAGAAGAGGGAGGACATGGCCATGTATCCTGGATGATCAGAGGCTACCGGGGTGGACGGGGGGGGGGCTGAGAGGGGCGGATGGTTATAGGTTAGTGTAGGTATGGGGGTTGTTGGGGGTTAGGGGGAAGAGGGGAAATAAAGGAGTATATATTATACCTATTTCGTTTTAAGGTTTTTAAAATTAATTATGAATCGCAGAAAGGATTGTTTGAGGGTGATGAGAAGAGGGAGGACATCCATGTATCCTGGGACCAGAGGCTACCGGGGTGGAGGGGGGGGGGCTGAGAGGGGCGTTAATGGGATATAAAAGAGCATATATTACCTACTTTGTTTTAAGGGGGTTTATTAAATATGAACAGTGGGTAGGATTGTTTGAGGGTGATGGAAAGGAGTTGGGCTTAGTGATGTGGTCTGGATGGTAGGGGCTAGTATAGGGAGATGGGGGTTGTTGAAGGGGGGGGGGGATGGTTCAGGGGAAATAAAGGAGTATATATTATACCTCCTTCGTCTTAAGGGTTTTATTTACTATGAACAGTGTATAGAATTGTTTGAGGATGTTGAGAAAGGGGCGGGCATAGTGAAGGAGCGGTGATGGAAAGAGGCTAGCCTGGATGGGGTTGTTGGAGAGGGGGGGGGGGGGTTAATGGGGAAATAAAGGAGTATATATTATACCTATTTCGTTTTAAGGTTTTTAAAATTAATTATGACCGCAGAAAGGATTGTTTGAGGGTGATGAGAAGAGGGAGGACATGGCCATGTATCCTGGATGATCAAAGGCTACCGGGGTGGAGGGGGGGGGGGGCTGAGAGGGGCGTTAACGGGATATAAAAGAGCGTATATATCTACTTTGTTTTAAGGGGTTTTATTAAATATGGACAGTGGGTAGGATTGTTTGAGGGTAATGGAAAGGAGTTGGGCTTAGTGATGTGGATGGATGGTTAGGGGCTAGTATAGGGAGATGGGGGTGTTGGGAGGGGGGGGGGGGGGTGGTTCAGGGAAATAAAGGGGTATATATTACCTTCGTCTCTCTGAGGGGTTTTATTCATTTTGAACAGTGGATAGGATTGTTATAGGGTGATGGGAACGGGGAGGGCATAATCATATACCCTCGATGGTTTGGGGCTAGCGGGGGGGGGGGTAGACGGAGAGGGACGTTAATGGGATATACGGGAGTGGGATAATGGGATACTAGGAGGAGTGCCGGAGAGGGGGCGTTAATCGGATATAAAGGAGTAGGAGGGGCCGGGGGGCCGGGGAGGGGAGGGTGCCGGAAAGGGGCGTTAATTGGCTATAAAGGAGTGTATATTACCTTCGTCTTTCTCAGGGGTTTTATTAATATTGAACAGTGGATAGGATCAGTTTAAGGTGATGGGAAGGGGAGAGGCATAGTCATGTAGCCTCGATTGCTTGGGGCTAGCGGGGAGGGGGGGGCGGCGGGGCGGGGAGGGCGTTTATGGGATATAAGGGAGAGGGATACTGGGATACTAGGAGGGGTGCCTGGGAGCGGCGTTAATCGGATATAAAGGAGTGAGAGGGGCCGGGGAGAGGGAGGGTGCCGGAGAGGGGCGTCGATTGGCTATAAAGGAGTGTATATTACCTTCGTCTTTCTCAGGGGTTTTATTAATATTGAACAGTGGATAGGATCAGTTAAGGTGATGGGAAGGGGGAGGGCATAGTCATGTAGCCTCGTTTGCTTGGGGCTAGCGGGGAGGGGGGGGGCGGCGGGGCGGGGAGGGCGTTTATGGGATATAAGGGAGAGGGATACTGGGATACTAGGAGGGGTGCCTGGGAGCGGCGTTAATCGGATATAAAGGAGTGAGAGGGGGCCGGGGAGAGGGGAGGGTGCCGGAGAGGGGCGTCGATTGGCTATAAAGGAGTGTATATTACCTTCGTCTTTCTCAGGGGTTTTATTAATATTGAACAGTGGATAGGATCAGTTTAAGGTGATGGGAAGGGGAGGGCATAGTCATGTAGCCTCGTTTGCTTGGGGCTAGCGGGGAGGGGGGGGGGGCGGCGGGGCGGGCGAGGGCGTTTATGGGATATAAGGGAGAGGGATACTGGGATACTAGGAGGGGTGCCTGGGAGCGGCGTTTAATCGGATATAAAGGAGTGAGAGAGGGGGCCGGGGAGAGGGGAGGGTGCCGGAGAGAGGGCGTCGATTGGCTATAAAGGAGTGTATATTACCTTCGTCTTTCTCAGGGGTTTTATTAATATTGAACAGTGGATAGGATCAGTTTAAGGTGATGGGAAGGGGGAGGGCATAGTCATGTAGCCTCGTTTGCTTGGGGCTAGCGGGGAGGGGGGGGGGGCGGCGGGGCGGGGAGGGCGTTTATGGGATATAAGGGAGAGGGATACTGGGATACTAGGAGGGGTGCCTGGGAGCGGGCGTTAATCGGATATAAAGGAGTGAGAGGGGGCCGGGGAGAGGGGAGGGTGCCGGAGAGAGGCGTCGATTGGCTATAAAGGAGTGTATATTACCTTCGTCTTTCTCAGGGGTTTTATTGATATTGAACAGTGGATAGGATCAGTTTAAGGTGATGGGAAGGGGGAGGGCATAGTCATGTAGCCTCGTTTGCTTGGGGCTAGCGGGGGGGGGGGGCGGGGAGGGCCTTTATGGGATATAAGGGAGTGGGATAATGGGATACTAGGTGCCGGGGAGAGTCGTTAATGGGGATATAAAGGAGTTGGATATAAAGGAATAATGGAATGTAAAGGAGTGGGAGGGGGCCGAGGAGGGGCCGGGGGAGGGGGAAGGGCGTTTAAGGGTTTTAAAGGAGTGTATATTACTTACTTTGTTTAAAGAATTATTAATTATGTACAGTGGGTAGGATTGTTTGAGGGTGATGGAAAGGAGTTGGGCTTAGTGATGTGGCCTGGATGGTTAGGGGCTAGTATAGGGAGGTGGGGGTTGTTCGAGCACGGGGGGGGGGGGGGTTTCAGGGGAAATAAAGGAGTATATATTGTACCTCCTTCGTCTTAAGGGTTTTTATTAACTATGAACAGCGGATAGGATTGTTTAAGGGTGGTGGAAAGAAGTTGGGCTTAGTGATGTGGCCTGGTTGGTTAGAGGCTAGTGTAGGGAGATGGGAGGTGTTGGGGGGGGGGGGGGTTAGGGTAAATAAAGGAGTATATATTATACCTCCTTCGTCTTAAGGGTTTTTATTAACTATGAACAGCGGATAGGATTGTTTGAGGGTGGTGGAAAGAAGTTGGGCTTAGTGATGTGGCCTGGTTGGTTAGAGGCTAGTGTAGGGAGATGGGAGGTTGTTTGGGGGGGGTTCAGGGTAAATAAAGGAGTATATATTATACCTCCTTCGTCTTAAGGGTTTTTATTAACTATCAACAGCGGATAGGATTGTTTGAGGGTGGTGGAAAGAAGTTGGGCTTAGTGATGTGGCCTGGTTGGTTAGAGGCTATAGTGTAGAAAAGGGGGGGAGGAAAAATGAGAGGGAAAGGGAAAGAAAAAATAAAGAGAAGGAAAAGAAAGGAAAGAAAGGAAAGAGAAAAGAAGAGAGAAAGAGAAAAAAGAAAAAGAGGAAGAAGAGGAAAGAAAGGGAAACAAGAGAGAAAAAAAAGGGGGGTGGGGAAAGGAAAAATGAAGAAAAAATATAAAAATGAAACAAAGGAAACGGGGGATGAAAGAGAGGAGAGAGATGGGGTAAGAGCCTGAGAGAAGACGGGTGGGAGTAAGAAAAGAGAGAGGAGGATGTTCGATGGAGTCGCCATGTCAAAGGAGCAAGACAAATATGCATAGATAATTATTTGCTGTGTCGGGTCCGCTATGTCGGTATTCTTGCTCGATCCCCGTGTACTATATATCAATGCAGAAGTTTGAAGTCGGTGAGATGGTTTATTATGGTCGGCTGGCAATTTGTTTTCCCCTACGGACGGTGATTTTTTATCGGACAAAGAAATATTTTTTTTTTGAAATTCAGACAATGATTAAGAGTTGGTACAAGGAATCATCTTCTTTCTCTAATATTTAATGAAACGTGAAAGCTTTCGCGCCAGAGGGGGGGGGGGGGAGGAGGGGGCGGGTAAACCGAATTCAGACAAGGATTAGGAGTCGAAAACAGTACAAGGAATCATCTTCTTTCTCTAATAATTTAATGAAACGTCAAAGCTTCTGCGCTTCGCGCGAGAGGGGGAAACTGCATTCAGACAAGGATTAAGAGTCGAAAACAATACAACGAATCGTCTTCTTTCTCTAATAATTTAATGAAACGTCAAGGCTTTCGCGCCGGATTGGGGGGGGGGGGGTGGGGGAAACTGAATTCAGACAAGGATTAAGAGTTCGAAAACAGTACAACGAATCGTCTTCTTTCTCTAATAATTTAATGAAACGTCGAAGCTTCCCCGCTTTGCGCGGAAGCGGGGTGGGGGGGGGGTGGACTTAAAAATAATTTAGCTCCTGGCCACGGTTCTATAGGGTTAAATTTGTAGACATTGGGACATTGGCATAAATATTTTTGTCGGTAATTGGTGGCTAGTTTTGTCGGTAATCGTACGCCTCTACACCCCCCCCCCCCCCCCCCCCCAACAACAACGGAAAAGTGCATTTATCAGAAGGAAAATGGCACTAATTGTGTGATAAGGCGCACGTGTCAAAGGGGGGCACTTGTCAGAGATGAAAAGGAGCGTTTATTAAAGAATTAAAGGGGGGCACTTCTAATATTTGAATAAGGGCATGCACTCATCGGAGATGTAAAGGGGCACTTATAAGAAAAAAACAAATCTTACGCACAAATAATGCAAAAGCGGTCAGTAATTCCCAAGTTGGTTTCAGAAAGCTGGAGAAGAATCATTTTCGCATCGTATACTGTCAGATTATAAGTTTAATGATTTACACATTTATCCAATCTGTCTATAAAGTGTAACAGTAACGACCCATATGTGACACTTATAAACGATGTGCATGAGACTAATTTTGATCGAAATAATTTGCATATAATTATGCGCAGATTGAATTTTTTTTTTTAGACTGACAGTTCGTCTTTTGCGCACCGATACAACTGAATAGAGTGTTTTTACCGAGATTCTGGCGATAAAAGTGTGTAATTTCCTGAACAAATTAGGCTTTTAAGATATGGCTTTTACTGATTTTGTGAATCCACAAACTACAGAATTCGGAAGCTTTGCCGACATGCTTGACGATGCATTCGTGTCTTTACTTCTCGCATTTGCTATTTTTTCGCGCTTTTTTCCCTAACTTGGTTCGCTAAACCGCGCTTTTATAGTTAGCATTTTGCAGTTTAAAAAAATGAGTTCTTTCCGGGGCCTTGCCCTTGGTTGGTTTCTTTCTACTTCTCTTTAACATACTTTTTCAAAAAAGAGGGGGGGGAGCTCGCCCACCCCCCCCCCCCCCCCCCCCATGCGGGCCCTGTGACTTACGGCATGATGATTTGACAGATGGACCTGAAGCTAACTGAGTCCTGACATACTTTTGAACGTTGTAACTTGTGCGCCCTGTTGTAAAGCGATCATCGGCACTTTGTTTCAATCATATAGACCTAAAACACGAATTAGGGCTAGTTATGACCAGAAAACGACCCAAATCTCGGAGAAAAACGGGAGAATGGCTAGCTGAACCGCGGGACCTTGGCCTATATACGAATAAGTGAGGGCCCTGGGTCCACTTCGAACTCGTGTTTCTGGCCGGGTTTCTGGGCCGTCGCCTCCCCTCCCCCATGTATCCGCACCTGGATAGAGCTATTATTAGTATGTTGTAGGCTATTTCGGGGTTTAAATGACTCTTTTTCTCCCTATTACATAATTATATGACTAATATGCCGGGTTATTATGCCGCGGTAATATGCCGTTAAAATTGAACTGGTTTCTTTATATTTCCTGCAATAAATAGGGGATGTATGGAAATAGACGCAGGCGCGGATTCAGGATTTCTTAGGGAGTGGCGCCCAAATTTGAAATTATGCGAGCCAAATATTGGTTCTTAATGGTGACACCGGCAGAGGTGAAATGAGCAAAAAAGATTTGTTTTTGGGTAGACAAAAAAAAATCCGCATCACCCCACTCTTTCATGCAGGCCCCGCTGAACGTTTCTCTAAGTAGGTGGGGGTGGTACTTACGATCAGGTAGAGCGTGGCATAAATTCGCGTGGGGTCTAGGGGCGAAGCCCCGGCGGGGGTCAAGGGGTGGAGCCCCCAGAAGCTCAGGGGGTATAGGCATTTAATTACGGTCACTAAGATGAGCTTATTTTGATACCTTATTTGTGACACTGTCAGGTCACGAATTGGCGTGGGGTCAAGGGGGCGGAGCCTCCAGAAGCTCAGGGGTTTTAAGCATTTTATAACGGTCAGACAAGCATGCAGGGGCCGCCTTAGGGCCCTTGATGGGGTCGAGGGGGCAGAGCCCCGGAAGCTCAGGGGTTTTATGCATTTAATTACCGTCAGATGAGCATCCAGGTGCCGCCTTAGGGCCCTAGGTGGAATCCAGGGGGCAGAGCCCCCGGAAGCTTAGGGGTTTTATGCATTTAATCACGGTCAGATGTTAATGTTGACACCTCATTAATTTGTGACAAAGGCAGGTCACTATTCTTTCTTTCTTTCTTTCTTTAGGAATTTGGCATTTTCCAACAAACGCATACAAAAGTATAATTTACAAAAGATTGAGGAAAAATTTCGGAAAATATGTTATTTCAACAACATTTGTTAATCACCGGTAGCGAATTAGAATTAACCACGTTTAAATAATATTTGGGAGGCATCTGTCCCCCCCCCCCCCAATAAGCCCGTGAAAATCGCAAACTGATCTCCCCTACCTTTCTTCTTTCTCTCTTTATTCTTCTCCCTTTTTCTCCTCTTTTCCTTTCCCTTCCCTACCTTCCCTCTGTTTTAGGTTTGATGGAGGAGGCAAGGGCATTTCGCCCCCCCCCCGATCCACACGTTGTTGGCGGGATTAATCGCAACCGTTCTCCCCTCCTTTTCAACCTTTTCTTTTTAGTGTTCCCTAGCTTTTAGCTCTCCTCTTTCCTTTCCCTTCCCCCCTTTTTGGGCGGGGTTGGGGGCAAGGGCCTTTTGGCCCCCCGAACTACAACTTGTTGACGGGAAAATTGATAACTGTATATCCCGCTTCTTTTCTTTTCTTCTTCCACTTGTTTTTCTTTCCCTTTCTTTCCTTCTCTCTTTGTTTTTGATGGGGGGGGGGGGGTAACAGCTGGGAGATAAGGCCCTTTCGCCCCCCCCCCCCCCCCGATCTCCTTCTTCCCCTTTTCTTTTTCTTCTTTTCTTCTCTTCTTTCCCTTTCTCTCCCTTTCCCTACTTTTCCTTCTCTCTCCTCTCTCTCTCTCTCTCTCTTTTTTTGCGTGGGGGGGGGGGGGGCAAGGCCCGCTCGCCCCTCCTCTGGATCCGCGCCTGAATAGACGGTCATCACGACTGTGCATATGTTTATCTCCTCATCGATGAGCTGAGGGTCTTGAAAGAAAGAGAAAAACGGTGACAAGAGGAATTCCTTTTGCGTTGCACGCTTTCTTGTATTTCTCACTGTACTTGTACTTGTACTTTTTACTTTGTAACAATCATGTAAATTGGAAAAGAACTTATGGGAAAAATCCACTAAAAAGCAGAATGAGCAGCACATCTCGAAAGTGCTCACTTATTCTAAATTTTATAGTATGAAACTGGGATGTGACGACCGGGTGAAACGCCCGTTTACACATAAGTTTGTTCTCCGTACACTCGAGTAGAGGGGGGGGGGGGATTACTCGTTTATAAATTAGTCAGAAAAGAAGACGAAAGACTTCATGCATGGCTGATCGTCAACAAAACGGAATTAAGTATTTTGTCAACTCTTTTGTTGCTGCGGCAGGCAGCCAGTGAAAACGAATTTTGTTTAATCAAATTATGAAAATGCAAGCATTAGGCCCTACTTGAAACAAACAGAACTTTGTTATTCCTGGCTCATTTCTCCTGATTGAGGTGTCATATGAAAAGGAAGAAAATGTAATATCTAGAAATATGATTTTCTCTTTGAAATACATTCAAATATTGTTCGCCAAATGACCTTTGGTACCCTCTCTTCAAATTGTTTTCAATCACTCATGTGTTAAATATGCATCATAATGAGTTGCATCAAATGAAAGAAGAGGATCTAAGTATGTGTTTTTTATTAATTATAATTGTGATTAAGTTTTGATAATGCATCGATAATTCTCGGTTTCGTTTTTCTTGGACGCACTGTATATCACCTCCTTTTGGAATACCCATGTTTGTGGTAATTGACTTTAATATAATATTCCGCTTTTATATAGCGCTTAATACAATGTCTCAAAGCGCTTTGCAGATATACTATCTTCCATGGTAAATCTAATCAAGATTATGGTCAGATTTGTTAATTATTTTTTCTCCTTATAGTATTTGGTAAAGTTTTTCTTTGGTAACTTCATCCATGTTATTGAAATAATTCGGCAGCCATTTTGAATCTATAAAGGGCCGCCATTTGTAAGAAATATAACAATTCTTAAAACTCAAGTATTGTGTAACTATATGCAGGGGCGGTGATTTACTTTCATGACCGGGGGCACGAAATGCTAGGGACGGGGAGCAGTGTAGTAATAAGCAAAAAGGTGTTTTTTTTTGGGGGGGGGGGAGAAAAAAAAATCTGCATCACACCAACTTTTACATGGTACATGCAGGCCCCGCGGAACGTTTTTCAAAGGGGGGGGGGGGGCTAAAATGTTTTCGGTCAGGTACAGCAAAGCGAGCGAAGTAAGTGGAGCGTAAAGTGGCTTAAGGTCAAGGGACAAAGCCCCGGCGGGGGTCATGGGGCGGGGTTTTAGGCATTTAATAACGGATAGATGAGCATCCGTGGCCGCCTTAGGGCCCTGTTGGGGTCCAGGGGCGGAGCCCCCGGAAGCTCAGGGTTTTTAGGCATATAATTACCGTCAGATAAGCAACCAGGGGCTCGCCTCAGGGCCCCTGGTGGGGTCCAGGGGGTGGACCCCGGAAGGTCAGAGTTTTTTAGGCATTTAATTACGGTCAGATGAGCAACCAGGGGCAGAGCCTCCGGAAGTTCAGGGAAAAACCATGCCATTTCAGCTACATTTGTAAATCACTGGTATCGAATAAAACCACGTTTGAATTTTATTCGGGGGACAACTGCCCCCAAGCTTCCCCCCATATCATTACGCCAGTGCGAGGGAGCACAGTGAACGAGAGGGGTGACGGTGACGGAAGTGACTATCCCCTCACAGGTTTTGAAGCTTAGTTGTATTAACAAATTACATTCCTTAGCAAAACTGTAGTATAAAAACAAGCGATATACATTTTTCATACTTCACTTTTCTACAATATTTACTGGTAAACTCTGAAGGAGTTTATACGAGGGAGCGTAGCTACCGAGCGAGAAGATTTTTGCATTTTTATTTGTCTAAACACTGCACTCTTGGGCCTTCCAGAGCCTTAAAGTTTGTTGCAGTCTTTAGTCAGTATTTGCTATACACTTATTTTTGCACTTTTTCAAATTTTCAGGGGGGGGGGGGGGGAAGATCCTCCCTAAGAAAATTGGATCACCGCCCCTGAATATATGAGGTACCTGAATCAAGTATTTTGAATTTATGACATCTTTGTCCCTTATGTCGTGGAATTGTCCATATGTATTAATATCAATCACATATTCAACTTAAATATGCTTCTAATTTGGATTAAATTAAAAAACTAAAACAATCTCAATTAAAACATGCACACTCAAAAAGATAAAAGTAGCAATTTCTATATCTCTTTAAACCCCTTCTTCCCCCGCTTAGCCCCTAACCAACAAGGCTTCATCGCTATGCCCATCCCATTCTCATCATCCAAAAACAATCCTATCCACTGTTTCTAAGTAATGAAACTCCTTCAAACCATAGGTAATAAACTCATTGATATCCCCGTAACCCCCACCCCTCCACTAGTGGCGGATTCAGCCAGCGGCGAGCAGGGGCGAAGGGGGCTCCATTCGTGAGAAAATATTTTGCGACGGATCAGCCGGCCGGGAATAAGCGGGGGGGGGGTTAAGAGCACAACAATTTTTTTTTGTTTTCATGAGAAAATATTTTGCGGCGAATAAGCGGGGGGGGGGGCGGAAGGGGGAAGCACTTAATTTTTGCTTTTGAAGGTAAAATTGTGGTTACCATCCCCCTTTTTTGGCCAGGGGTGGGGGCCTGCCTTTTTTTAACATTTGCCCTTCACTAAGCCCGCAACCATCGCGGCTACATGACAATACCCAACTCTCATCAACCTCTAATAATCCTGCCCTCTATTCATAATGAAGAAATTAACCCCCTCAAAAAAGTAGCTTATATACAGTGATTGTTTCCCTTAACCCCCCCTTTCCCCCTCTCCACTAAACCAAACCATCACGTCTAAATCACTATGCCCGCCCCCTTTTCATCTACCTCAAACAACCCTACCCACTGTTCATAATTAATAAAACCCTTAAAACGAAGTAGGTATTAATATAGACTCCTTTATATCTCATTATATGCTCCTCCCCGGCATTCCCTTCCCCTGCCCCTCCACCTCCTTTATATCCCACTATTTCTTTATATCCACGCCTTCCCATAACGCCCCTCCCCGGCACCCCATCCCATTATCCCATTATATCCCACTCCCTTAAATTATATCCCATTAACGCCCCTCCCCGGCGCCACCCCCCGCTCGCCCCTGACCAACCAGGCTACCTTCTCATCACCCTCAAACAATCCTGCCCACTGTTCATAATTAATATTTTAAAAAGTCTTGAAACGAAGTAGGTATTATAAAACCCCTTTCATAATCCCATTAACGCCCCTCTCCGCCCCCCCCCCTCACGCTAGCCCCTGACCAACCAGGCTATGCCCACCCCTTCTCATCACCTTCAAACAATTATTCCTACCCACTGTTCATAATGAATAAAAACCCTTTAAACGAAGTAGGTATTATATAATATATATATATATATAAACCCTTTCATATCACATTAATTAGCGCCCCTCCCACCACCCCACTCCCTCCGCCCATCCCGATAACCCCTATAACCATCCTGGTCAAACTACTTATCTATTATCCTCTCATATTTATAGAAATATAATATAAATCTGAGAGGATAATAGACATTATGTTGTATCCTTCAAGCACACAGCATATACATATTCTCCGGTGTTAATATCGTTTTCAGAAAACGAGCTTATCAATCAATAGTACCATCGATCTGCATGATTCATCTATTAATGCACCACTATTATGCTTAGACTACCCATGACATATAAACAGAAAAGAATAATCATGAACTATATACAAGACCAGAAATATAGAATAAAAAACATGATCTTGAAATACATATACAATTATGGGATAATTATGAGCAGGTTTATTCTATTGAAACTAGCAAATAATAATGTTCAGACAATCCCTTATGCCTGGCAAATGCAAACTCTTCAGTGTTTCCAACTTCCAATCTGAGCTCTAAAGCAAACATGCCTCCTACCACTAATCCCCCTCTAGAGTGTAATAGCTCAACAACACAGAATGAACGAGAATACTAGGGAAGGAGGGGAGAGAGAGAAAGAGAGGGAGATAGGGAGAGAGAGTGTGTGTATGTTCCCCTACCAAGAGGGAGGGTTGACCTCTGTACAGAGTGACCCAAGAGAGATAAGGGAGAGATGGAAGAGCGGGAGAGATCTACTACACATAGCATACCGTGCATGTATTATACTCTGTTGTTTCAACGCTATGTATCTACACTGGACCATAGGCCTACACAAACACAACGGCACTGTTGCATAATATATATATTCACCTAATTTGCAATAAGAGAAAGTTCTGAAAGATAGATTGTAAATCAGGTAACTAACTATACCATATTAGATTTCCCTTTTCCCTCCCTCTTTTCATCACCCTCAAACACAGGGAACACTCGGGCCTGTGCCACGAATATAACGAGAAATATGATTGGCCATTCCAACATCTGTGTTTAAAGTTACACAACCACGCGTACGTTATGACAAAACCATGCGTACGTTATGACATAACCATACGTACGTTATGACAGAACCACGCGTACGTTATGACGGAACCACGCGTACGTTATGACTATATTATGCACACTTAATAACAATACCACGCGTGCGTAATGACAGAACCACGCGTATGACATGACAGAACCACGCGTATGACATGACAGAACCACGCGTACGCTATGTCAAAACCATGCGTACGTTAAGAATTACATAGAAGTATAATGGAAAATGACCATGCGTACGTTCTGTCAGAACCACGCGTACGTTATGATGGACCCACGCGTACGTTATGTCGGAACCACGCGTACGCTCTGACATGCACGCGTACGGTCTAGGCACACGTAATGAAGGCGTTGGCCAACCATAGATCCATGGTCCGCCCACGGTCCCCCCTTGCGGTGTGAACACGCCCTAGGAGCCACCAACCTCATTTGAATTAACTACCCCCTCTATGGCACTTAAAAGCATTAAATAACAATTTGTGCAGTCAGTATAGAGTGAGATGTGGGCAGCAATATGACAAACAACTAAGATATGTTCAGTAAAGTAATTTCTAAAGTGTGAACTTTGTGGGAATATTCAACCTGTATTATTGTCTTTTAATGAGCCTTTCATTTTAAACTGTCCAATTTGTGTCTAATCTACAATGCTCTACTCGTGGATTGCTTCTACTATTATAGTGTAGTATTTGGTTCGTATATTGCTATTTCCCTGTCTCTCTCTGTCACACACACACACACACACACCCACACACACTCTCTCTCTCTCTCTCCTCTCTTTCTCTCTCTCTTTCTCTCCAATCCCTTCTTCCAAAAGTGAGTCCAATTATTTCAAAACCCTCGAGTTAATTTGTATTTACAATTTTAGTTACAATTTCAATGATCATGACATAATAAGCCTCAATTCATTCTTAAAGATATCGACCGGTTTCGGTAAAATTGCGATTCAAGTGTTTTGAGTGCGAAATATCCATTCAATCTTGTTTAAATATTGCCTTCAGAGGCTTAGATGGCAATACTTCATCCTAAATTCGCAAAACAACAGAAATATATGCCCAAATTGCATTCGCGATATCTATCCCTGCAGGCCGGATCAATATGATAATTTACCAAATATATCAATTAGTAGGCGATTTTCCGGCAAAAATGTGTATCATCAAGTATTAGTCTAAACATATTCTTTCACATGATTAGTAATAAGAGCTTCCATTTCATTTTTTATGAGGGGCCGTTTCCGTTTCTATGAGTACTGGAAATGAAAGACAGCACTTGGTTCAAGTACAAAAAAAGTTTAAAATACATCTCAGTAAACAAAATTCTAGATTTCAAAAACCACACAGTTTGCAAATTATTTTATTTCAGGTATTTAAAAGAGAAAAAACAGTATTTACTACAGGCATTGGTTTTGTCTTCAAGGCTATTAACGCGACCCCCCCCCCCCCCTTCCCTCCCCTCCCATTTTTTTATTTTTTTTTTATTTCAGGATATATTTATAACCAATAGAGGAGTTTCTATCATAACATGCAACCGGATCGATATGATAATTTACCAAATATATCAATTAGTAGGCGGTTTCCCGGCAAAATTTGTATCATCACGTATTATTAGTCTAAACAAATTCTTTCACAAGACATGATTGGTAATAAGAGCTTTCGTTTTATTTTTGAGAGGGGGCCCTTTTTCGTTTCAACGTGTACTGGAAATTGACGACAGCACTTGGTTCTAGTACAAACAAAAGTTAAAAATACATCTCAGTAAACAAAATTCTAGATTTCAAAACCACACAATTTGCAATGTATATTTCAAGTATAAAAAAGAGAAAAGACAGTACTATCTACGGGCATTGGTTTCTGTCTTCAAGGCTATTGATTCTACATTAAAAATTCTGAATTGACGCTAACCAATCTCCCCCCCCCCCCCCGCCCTTCCTACTTTTTATTTTTTTATTTCAAGATATATTATAATCAATAGAGGAGTTTTTATCACAACATGCAATATTATGAAGTGTTTGATCTCAATCAGAGGTTTAGAAGGCAATACTTCAACCTAAATTCGCAAAACTGCAGAAATATATGCCAAATTTACATTGTTGAAGTGCATTCGCGATATCTATCCAGGCCGGATCGATATGATAATTTACCAAATATATCGATTAGTAGGAGGTTTCCCGGCAAAATTTGTATCATCACGTATTCGTCAAAAATATTCTTTCACATGATGGTAATAAGAGCTTCCATTTCATTTTTTTGAGAGGGGTCCGTTTTACTTTCAACGTGTACTAGAAATTGACGACAGCACTTGGTGCAAGTACAAAAAAAAGTTAAAAATACATCTCAGTAAACAAACTTCTAGATTTCAAAACCACTCGATTTGCAATGTTTATTTCAAATATACAGTGCGTCCCAGAAAAAAAACGAAACCAAGAATTATCGATGTTTTTATCATAACTTAATCACAATTATAAATAATAAATGACACATATTTGTAAAGCTAAGATCCTCCACTTTCATTTGATGCAACTCATATGATGCATATTTCACGCATGAGTGATTAAAAAAATTGAAGAGAGGAAACTTAAAAGTCATATTTAGGGCGGTATCTGAATTTCAAAGAGAAAATCACATTTCTAGAAAGTTCATTTTCTGCCCATTTATTATGACACCTCAATCAGGAAAAATGATTCAGAAATAACAAAGTTCTGTTTGTTTAAATTAATGCTTGCATTTTCATGATTTGATTAAACGAATTCGTTTTCATTTGCTGCCTGCCGTAGCAACAAACAAAGTTGACAAAATACTTAACTCCGTTTCGTTGACAATCAGCCATGTATCAAGTATTTCGTCTGGATGGTAACAGATGGTTACCGTTTTTTATGAAATTAAATCATAAATATTCATGATCAAATCTTATACAGGAATAATTGTCACTTTCATAAACAGTGGTAAACTTGGAGAAAAATAATGAGTATTTGTAATTAAGCGAGCTGCACGTTTCTGTAACAAATAAATCTTGAATAGTTTTGTTTTTTAATTATTACCCAAATAATATTGCTATAATTTAAGTGGGGAAGAATCGTTGCATTGTAAATATTCATTATTATATCCTGCATCAAAAATTTGTCGGCTTCTGATTGGTTGAGAGCTCGTCACATGACCAAAAATATTTGAGCTATTTTTAGAAAAGTACTATATGAGAGTACTATTTTGGTTTATTATTTGGGAGTTGGAAAAAAAATGTGATTTTTTTTTTAATTGAATCATTTTTTTTTCTTCAAATCTTAATTTAATGGAAACAAAATATTTTAAATCTTTTTGGATAAAAATTTACATTTTTTTTGTTCAAATTTTTTTTTCTCCAAAAATCTTTTCTTTTCTTTTTTAAATAAATTTTTGATGCAGGATATAAAAGAAATATACCATGCCTTCTATTCGAGGTACTGGTTAAACTATGGGCCTCGGTGACTCCAAAAGTACCATTTGCTTCGGGGCTGCGCCCCTCAGCAAATAGTACTATTGGAGTCACCTCTTGCGCATAGTTTTAACCAGAACCTCTCAAGGCAGTGTATATTTGTATAATATGTTCCTTGGGAGAAAATTCTTCAGTCTAGACAAGATACCAACACTTCTAGAATTTAGAACAAACGTAATCAATATGACATTTCCAATCTAGAGTTTCTTCAATATTAGTACCTAAAAAAATTACACTTAGTTCTCGTTCAATAGTTACATTCGATACTCTAACAGATTCGGTGAAATTTGGAACCTTCCTTTAGTTTGTGTGAAAAATTACATATTTAGTTATGTCATAATTCAAAAATAGTTTATTAAATTTAAACTAATCATCCAATTGTATTTACTTTAAAATATAAACTAAGCGTTTTACATTGGAATGAGAATGATATACAACCGTATGTTATATGATAACATAAGTAATTTGGATGAACTAATAATATCATTAAATAAATGTATATGGTAAATTAAAGTGGTCCAAAAACCGGTCCTCGCAGAAGTCCAGTATTTATATCCATATAATCAGATTCGCCACCATCGACCACCACATATTGTTTTCTATTATACAAATAATCAGAAAACCACTGATGAGGTATACCACGTACACCGTAATGGTACAATTTTGAAAGTAAAATATGGTGGTCGATGGTGTCAAAATATGTCTTAGATAGATCCATAAATAACAAAACATTCCATTATTAATTGCATGCGGAATATTTGTAGAAAAATTCACTCAAATCAGTGTTATGATTTGTGCGAAAACCAAACTGCGCTGAAATAAGAAAATTGTATTTGAGTAAATAATCCTACAACTTTCATGAATTACTTTTTCAAACAGTTTTGCAAAAAACAGAAAGCAAGGCAAGGGGTTTATAATTATCTATATTAACAATATTCTTTTTGTATAAGGGTACAATTTGGGCAACTTTTAATTCATCTGGGACGATTCCACTATTCAAAGATTTATTAAAAATATGTCACACAATGGATTAACAAAATAATTAAATAATTTTTTTAAACAACTTTAGGTGAAATGGAGTCAGGTCCACTTGATTCATCTATTTTCAACATAGATGACAATTTGATAACTTCATGAATACTTGTTGCTTTAACATAAAATAAATTTTAAATTGGGTTAACAAGACATTTATCAAATAGTAATTAGGTGTTTGAATTGATTTTGATACTTTTTTTTACCTAATAGTATGTCAATATTTTTTTTTATTAAACTCTCAGTTGTGCAACATTTTTCCTACTAGTAATTTTTACATTTCCGTGATACATATTTTGAGGTAGTTTATTCTGTTTCTTTTTACCAAGTGTCAAATTGATCTGCGACCATGTTTTTTGTATCATTCTTTAAGCTATAGAACAAAGACTCGTAATATTTCCTCTTTGATGCTCTTATGATATTTTTAAATTTATTTTTAAAATCTAAATATTTTCTTGTATGATTGACAGTTTGACACTAGGTCTTTTAAGCTATTTTCATATAATCTATGTTTACGTTTCACTGAATGGTACTTGCGTAATCCAAGGTTTCCGTAAATTACCATTGATTTGTTTGACCAATTGAATTGGAAAATAGGTATTATAATTGGAATAGACTTTTGTAAAGAAAATATCCCAAGAATCATTTGAGCTTTCTTAATTATAGACTTCTGACCAACAAAGGATGATAAACTCTCTTTAAACATTGACATTGTTGAATCATAGATTATACGTCTTTTTATGTATTTGTTACCAATCCATTCTTTACAATTTTTTTCACTTGCAATTGAAAATACTGGGAAATGATCAGATAGATCACTATAAATGAGTCCTCTGTATTTTTCTTCCTGTATGGTATTTTTAAAAAGTTATCTATCAATTAGGATGCTTTATTTTCAGCAATGCGAGTTGGCTTGTTATTAAGGGATGTAAATTAAAAGAAAACATCAAATCTAAAAAGTAATTTGTTTTATTATGGATTCCATAATCAAGCAACTTTACATTAAAGTCCCCTAAAATATATTAGTCTTTCTTCTCACTTTCCAGTATTTCAAGAACACTTTGTATTTTCTCCGACCCCCTCCCCCGGGTAATGTGCTCACTCAGTAGTCAGCACCCCCTGGGTACGGCCGGACATGCCCCCCCCCCCACTCCCCCACACAATAGAGATCTTATCTTCTTTTCTTCCTTTTTTTTTCTTCTTTGTTCTTTTTTATCATTATTCTTCCTCCTCTTCTTTTTAATCATAATTTGTTGAATCTAGATGAATCAAATAGATTTTAAAAGCGTTGGAGGTGCATATGAGGAAAAAATATGTCGTAGAGAACACAAGTCATGCAGTCATTCTTATATTATATTACATTTCTGATCTATACTATGAAGCTCACACAATAAACTACACAAGAATAAGAGCAACTGGTGATGCTAAGGTTAATCATTGCTTAGATGTTGCCCTTCAAAGAGAATCTCAGTGGACCAGAAAAAAGTCAACAGTGGTGAATAGTCATAATGTTTTTCAATCGCTTCAAGACCCTAATGCCACTCTTCCAAAATTGAAGAAACAGGTTTAAAGACTCTCTAGTACAAAAAAGGTCACAGGACTGGCTGAATCATATCCAGTCACTTTCAGTCCAAGGCAAGTTTTTGAACTTGCAAACTTGGAATCAAAATCAGTAGAATGGAAAAGCCTGATATACAACCTACCAACAAAGTTGCAAAATTTCTCATGAATTCGCTTTCAGATACACTCAATACGAATGCAAACCTTACTAGATGGGGTAAAAGGGCATCAGCAAACTGTAAAAAATGTGAAAATAGAGAAACAGTACACCATGTATTGAACGCATGCCCTGACTGACCATCATCTTCAATAATTGTCTTAACAATGGACACTTTCCAAGCTCTTGGAAAACTGCATCAGTGTGTCCTGTTCCGAAAACATCACCAGTCACTGAATACAATCAGCTTAGACCAATTTCAATCACACCGATCATAGCACGTGTTTTTGAAGGCTTCCTGGCAGAATGGGTGATGGCTGATATCAAACACCAAATCGATCCAAAGCAATTTGGTAATATGAAAGGCAGCTCTGTGTCGCATTACCTAGTCAGCCTGCTTGATGATCTACAGCGGGGGCCTGGATAAGCCAAGTCATCATGCAACGATTTGTACAATCGACTTCATGAAGGCCTTTGACCTCATCGACCATACGAAGGCTCTACAGAAGCTGATTCAACTGGATGTCAACCCGGCCATCATCACAGTGATAGCTAGTTTTCTCACGCAACGTACGCAGACAACTCGATATTGCGGTACATCATCATCATCTGAGCAAGAGCTATCATGTGGGGTTTCCACAGGGAACCAAACTCGCGTCCGGTAATCTTCCTAATTATGATCAACGATGCCGCCGAGACTACCTCGAAGAGATGGAAGTATGTTGATGACGTAACTATTGCTGAAGTTATCCATAAAGCAGAGCCAAGTCATCTACAGTCTCATGTGGATGCGCTATCTGCATGGAGTGAGTTGAATTCAATGAAACCAAAACCTGAAAAATGTAAGGTGATGCATGTAAGTTTCCTGCGTAATGGTCCACCTTCACCGGTGATTACTATTGGAAATCAAGTTTTGGAGTCTGTAACGTCGCTTCGCCTGCTTGGTGTTATCATTCAGACAAACCTAAAGTGGGATCTACAAGTGGAACAGGTCATCAAACGTGCATCCAGAC
>NW_022145615.1:15700224-15821177 GCF_000002235.5 Strongylocentrotus purpuratus | reverse complement strand
ACAACATTGAATAACTTGTTTTGATTATCCTTATTTTCCATGATCAGATCTCTGTGATATTTTCCACGAGCTTTGTTCAAAAGTTTCAATGTTGCATTTCGAACAGACTTATATGTGTCCCAATCCTATCGGCCCTGGTTTTCAACCAGCGCTTTTCGAGCCTTTCGCTCTTTTTTTTTTTTTCCTTTTTTCTGTCCTGACACAGTCAGTATACCACGGTACTTGGGGACGTAACACTATCTGTTTAGTAACAACAGGGCATGTTTCTCTAAGATATCACTAAGCGTAGTATCATACAACAAAGCTAGTTCGTGTGAGGGTACTAGGTTGTGTGCATACAGAGCTCGCTTTCAGCGATGTCTAACTTCAATCTATTCACATCAATAGCAGACAGCTTTTCGAAATGATATCAGTTTAGAAGGCAATGGAGGTTTAGAAGAGTTTAGAAAACACATGACTGGAATGTGATCAGATAATATAGAACTATGTGGCCATGGTGACCCAAAACGATATCATCAGACTGACGACATATCATGAGGTCAAGGGTGTGACCGTGTACATGTGTAGAGAAATTAACCATTGTTTACAACAGAGCGATTCGAGAATCTACAAAGATCTCAGCATCTGCATTGCAGTATCCACATGAATATTGAAATCTCCTATGATTAATAAAGGAGTGTTTGACAACAAATGACATTGAATGTAGTCATTAATTCTGATACAAAAGATGTAACCGTCACTGGATGTGATTCAGAATAGGGCGTTCTATAGATATTAATTAGTTGCAAGCGAAATGATTTACATGAGATAGATATTCTGCAAACTCAAAGGAGTCCTTTTCACCCGCAGCAACTTGATGGACGTTGATTGTCTCTTTATAAGCGAGACCGGTTCCACCCCACGACGGCCCATCCGTGGTTGGTGAACAAAACGATATCCAGTAGGGATGAGTTCATGCAGAACCGTTGCATCATTGTCCGTCAGCCAGGTTTTTCTGTCATGGCAATCAGTCCGCGTTGCTATCGCATATGAAATCATGTATCAGAGCAGTCTTGTTACAGACAGACCGTACATTTACAGAGCAAAGTTGAAAGTTCGAAGATGGATTACCATGGGCTCTTCTCGTCTGATACTGTTCTTTCTTTGGCCACCCCGAGATCCTCTGCGCGTTCTCCTTCGATGAATTTCCAAGTGACTGAATGATATCATTGACGTCCTGGGAAGCTGAAACCTTGGATGTCTCCATTGCAAGAGTTTCGGCTGGGGGATACTTAGTCGCATGTTGAAAATGATGATCAGTATGATGTCTCACTGATGACGAGAGTGTATCACCGTCTTCCCTATCCGGCCCTGGATTGGGATGAACATCTCCAGCATGCAGGAGTTCTAGTTGGAAGGAAGCTGTACAGTTTGGATGGTAGGAAATTCTTTCTCTTTAGAAAGTGCTTTCTAGTGAGAAAGTGCTTTCTGGTGAGAGGACCATATTGAATGGGCTGTACAAAAGATTCTTCACTACATTGCACAAAGTAAATCACTGAGGCACCTAAACATAGTGCAACAAAGACACTAAGATGAATAGACCTCATTGTGTTTTGATCTGTAATCCCTACATTCAAGTTCAATAAAGCAGGCTATGTACAATAGCTAATGGTACTTACATAGAAATACACAGGAATACATGGCTACCAAACTACTGGAGATACAAACCAAATCCAAAAACTGATACATCAGAATATGACATAAAAACAACACTTCATGAACTCCAACTTGTCTAGTAGTTTCCAGGTTACTAATACAAAAAGATGGTAACATAAAATTGTACATACATAAGAATAACAAGGCAATCAGAGCTCTTTTTGGAGAGCAAGCAAAGGACATGTGCAAATGCCTATGCGCTCATCCAGGTCAAAAAAGTAAGACATCGGTTTATCTCTCTCATCATTATTTCTTGCGCAATCAAAAGAAAACGATTAAATCGCGTTATACTGTCTTTTGCGCTATAAAAGGAGCCATTTGAAGCATGTTTTACATTTGCAAATATCTTTCTTAAAAAGATACCATGGACTTCTAAGAGGTATCATTATTGTTGCGCTTGAGCTTCTCTATCTGTTCTTGACATCGGTTTATCTCTCTCATCATTATTTCTTGCGCAATCAAAAGAAACGATTAATCGCGTATATACTGTCATTTTGCGCTATAAAAGGAGCCATTTGAAGCATGTTTTACATTTGCAAATATCTTTCTTAAAAAGGATACCATGGACTTCTAAGAGGTATCATTATGTTGCGCTTGAGCTTCTCTATCTGTTCTTGACATCGGTTTATCTCTCTCATCATTATTTCTTGCGCAATCAAAAGAAAACGATTAAACGCGTATATACTGTCATTTTGCGCTATAAAGGAGCCATTTGAAGCATGTTTTACATTTGCAAATATCTTTCTTAAAAAGGATACCATGGACTTCTAAGAGGTATCATTATGTTTGCGCTTGAGCTTCTCTATCTGTTCTTGACATCGGTTTATCTCTCTCATCATTATTTCTTGCGCAATCAAAAGAAAACGATTAAATCGCGTATATACTGTCATTTGCGCTATAAAAGGAGCCATTTGAAGCATGTTTTACATTTGCAAATATCTTTCTTAAAAAGGATACCATGGACTTCTAAGAGGTATCATTATGTTGCGCTTGAGCTTCTCTATCTGTTCTTGACATCGGTTTATCTCTCTCATCATTATTTCTTGCGCAATCAAAAGAAAACGATTAAATCGCGTATATACTGTCATTTTGCGCTATAAAAGGAGCCATTTGAAGCATGTTTTACATTTGCAAATATCTTTCTTAAAAAGGATACCATGGACTTCTAAGAGGTATCATCATGTTGCGCTTGAGCTTCTCTATCTGTTCTTGACATCGGTTTATCTCTCTCATCATTTTTCTTGCGCAATCAAAAGAAAACGATTAAATCGCGTATATACTGTCATTTTGGCGCTATAAAAGGAGCCATTTGAAGCATGTTTTACATTTGCAAATATCTTTCTTAAAAAGGATACCATGGACTTCTAAGAGGTATCATCATGTTGCGCTTGAGCTTCTCTATCTGTTCTTGACATCGGTTTATCTCTCTCATCATTATTTCTTGCGCAATCAAAAGAAAACGATTAATCGCGTATATACTGTCATTTTGCGCTATAAAAGGAGCCATTTGAAGCATGTTTTACATTTGCAAATATCTTTCTTAAAAAGGATACCATGGACTTCTAAGAGGTATCATTATGTTGCGCTTGAGCTTCTCTATCTGTTCTTGACATCGGTTTATCTCTCTCATCATTATTTCTTGCGCAATCAAAGAAAAAGATTAAATCGCGTATACTGTCATTTTGCGCTATAAAAGGAGCCATTTGAAGCATGTTTTAACATTTGCAAATATCTTTCTTAAAAAGGATACCATGGACTTCTAAGAGGTATCATTATGTTGCGCTTGAGCTTCTCTATCTGTTCTTGACATTCGCATCGTTTTATCTCTCTCATCATTATTTCTTGCGCAATCAAAAGAGAAACGATTAAATCGCGTATATACTGTCATTTTGCGCTATAAAGGATCCATTTGAAGCATGTTTTACATTTGCAAATATCTTTCTTAAAAGGATACCATGGACTTCTAAGAGGTATCATATGTTGCGCTTGAGCTTCTCTATCTGTTCTTAATAATATAATATAATAATATTACATTTATAAAGCGCAAGAACTATCCAACATTAGGTTATAGATTCTATACTGTCGCTATAAGAGCTCCTGATAGCTGTTTAGATTTGCGTATCGTTCTTAAAAAGAATGTGTTCCAGTTTTGACTTAAAGACGTTTACAGCATGGTATTTCCTGACTTCAATGGCAAGTTATTCCGATTTTTGGGGGCTGCACAATCAATGAATGCGCCCGATCACCTAGCGTTATTTTTGTTTGTGATAGATGGGATCTGTAGCAACAAAGTATCTCTGGAACTGCGCAAGTTGCGATTGTGTTGATTAGGTTTGAAATTCAACAGTTCTTTGATATCGAGTTGGATCTTGAACCAAGAATATGGCTTTATATAGCAATCAGGCAAGATTTTGAATGTTTTCTCTGGCGTACTGGTACCAATGTAGATTTCTCAAAATTGGGGTTATCGTGTGAATTTAGAACAATCCACAGATCAGCCTTGCACATGTGTTTTGAACCGTTGCATCTCACTATTGAGATTCAGGGATGCCCATCAGTAAGACCATTACATAGTAACCAGCTTATTGGTAATACATGCAGTACAATGTCTTTCGTAATGTCCTTATCTAAATTTTACGAATACGTCTGAGATTATAATCTGTAGTATGTGATTTACAGATATTTGTGTTGCTCTCTCATATTCAATTCGAATCGAACTGTACTCCAAGATTTCTTGCACTAACAGATGTTCTATTACATAGTCTCCACTTGATACACTGTTCAAGTTGATTTTGATGTCTGTTTGTGTGCCATGATCATTCATTCATTTTACCATCCTTAAGCATGAGCCTATTTGTGCAACATCCATCCACGTACATAGTCAACACTGTTTCTAGGAGCGAGACACATCGCTCTTTAGGCATGTTTCATCAGTTCTGATGATACAGTAGCAGCTGTGTGGGTCTCTGCATAGCAGTGGCATGATATCTCGGGGAAATTTGTTCGAATCATTTGAAATGAGATTAGCATGTGTACAGAGTAAATATACAAAGGACCCAGCCGAGAACCTTGTGGAACTCCAAAGGCACTGGCAAATCATCAAGATCTCATCGTCTATTTTGACCTTTTGATATCTTTCGCCAAATACGACTCTATCCATTCAAGAACACGTACCATCTATACCAAACAGGTCTTTAAAGTTTCTATAAGCAAGAATGATCTATGGTGTCGAATGCACTACTTAGATCTAATAACATTAAAAGAGAGACTTTCTGGGAATCCATAGCCATCAATAAATCATCTTTATTCTTAGCAGTGCGGTTTCAGTAACTATGGAATTGTCTATATGCAGACTGAGTACATGGCAAAAGTGAGTTGTTATTGAGGTGATCCATAATTTGCTGGGTAGTCAGCACCCTCAACCAACTTCGATATATATTTCGATTGCTGATAGGTCTTAAGTTTTCTTAAAATCTGCGTCAAGACCAGGTTTTTTCAATAAAGGTGTGATGAGGGCATTTTTTCCATTGCATGGAAAATGACCAGTCGAGAGAGAAAGATTAATCAATGATGTGAACACAGGAATTAATATGTCGATACATTGTAGAAGAAGTTTCGTGGGCATAGGATCTAAAGAGCATGACTTCTTACTGAGGTTAAGTATAAGTTTTTAAACTTGGTGCTCAGAAAGAGGTTTGAAATTGCTCAAAACATCGACATCATGGTAAGTTGCTAATGGAGAATAGGTCCTGGTTCATTCATTGCATCTAATCTAGTTTCATATTCTTGTGGATTTTAACGACTTTGTCACGAAAATAATCACCTAGGTCATTCACAAACTTATGTTTATCAGTACTACAAGGTATCAGGGGTTGTTTATTAGACATGTTCAATAGAGACTTGACAACATTGAATAACTTGTTTTGATTATCCTTATTTTCCATGATCAGATCTCTGTGATATTTTCCACGAGCTTTGTTCAAAATTTTCAATGTTGCATTTCGAACAGACTTATAGTTGTCCCATCACTATCGGCCCTGGTTTTCAACCAGCGCTTTTCAGCCTTTCTCTTTTTCCTTTTTCTGTCCTGACACAGTCAGTATACCACGGTACTTGGGGACGTAACACTATCTGTTTAGTAACAACAGGGGCATGTTTCTCTAAGATATCACTAAGCGTAGTATCATACAACAAAGCTAGTTCAGTGAGGGTACTAGGTGTGTGCATACAGAGCTCGCTTTCAGCGATGTCTAACTTCAATCTATTCACATCAATAGCAGACAGCTTTCGAAATGATATCATTTTAGAAGGCAATGGAGGTTTAGAAGAGTTTAGAAAACACATGACTGGAATGTGATCAGATAATATAGAACTATTTGGCCATGGTGACCCAAATACGATATCATCAGACTGACGACATATCATGAGGTCAAGGGTGTGACCGTGTACATGTGTAGAGAAATTAACCAATTGTTTACAACAGAGCGATTCGAGAAGATCTACAAAGAGTCTAGCATCTGCATTGGCAGTATCCACATGAATATTGAAATCTCCTATGATTAATAAAGGAGTGTTTGACAACAAATGACATTGAATGTAGTCATTAAATTCTGATACAAAAGATGTAACCGTCACTGGATGTGATTCAGAATAGGGCGGTCTATAGATATTAATTAGTTGCAAGCGAAATGATTTACATGAGATAGAATATTCTGCAAACTCAAAGGAGTCCTTTTCACCCGCAGCAACTTGATGGACGTTGATTGTCTCTTTATAAGCGAGACCGGTTCCACCACCACGACGGCCCATCCGTGGTTGGTGAACAAAACGATATCCAGTAGGGATGAGTTCATGCAGAACCGTTGCATCATTGTCCGTCAGCCAGGTTTCTGTCATGGCAATCAGGTCCGCGTTGCTATCGCATATGAATCATGTATCAGAGCAGTCTTGTTACAGACAGACCGTACATTTACAGAGCAAAGTTGAAAGTTCGAAGATGGATTACCATGGCTCTTCCGTCTGATACTGTTTCTTTTCTTTGGCCACCCCGAGATCCTCTGCGCGTTCTCCTTCGATGAATTCCAAGTGACTGAATGATATCATTGACGTCCTGGGGAAGCTGAAACCTTGGATGTCTCCATTGCAAGAGTTCGGCTGGGGGATACTTAGTCGCATGTTGAAAATGATGATCAGTATGATGTCTCACTGATGACGAGAGTGTATCACCGTCTTCCCTATCCGGCCCTGGATTGGGATGAACATCTCCAGCATGCAGGAGTTCTAGTTGGAAGGAAGCTTACAGTTTGGATGGTAGGAAATTCTTCTCTTTAGAAAGTGCTTTCTAGTGAGAAAGTGCTTTCTGGTGAGAGGACCATATTGAATGGGCTGTACAAAAGATTCTTCACTACATTGCACAAAGTAAATCACTGAGGCACCTAAACATGTGCAACAAAGACACTAAGATGAATAGACCTCATTGTGTTTTGATCTGTAATCCCTACATTCAAGTTCAATAAAGCAGGCTATTACAATAGCTAATGGTCTTACATAGAAATACACAGGAATACATGGCTACCAAACTACTGGAGATACACCAATCCAAAAACTGATACATCAGAATATGACATAAAAACAACATCTTCTTGAACTTTATCTCTCTCTAGTATTTCCAGCGCAATCAAAAGAAAACGATTGGTAACATAAAATTGTACAAATACCTATAATAACAAGCAATCAGGAGCTCTTTTTGGAAAGCAAGCAAAGGACATGTGCAAGAGGTATCATTATGTTGCGCTTGAGCTTCTCTATCTGTTCTTGACATCGGTTTATCTCTCTCATCATTATTTCTTGCGCAATCAAAAGAAAACGATTAAATCGCGTATATACTGTCATTTTGCGCTATAAAAGGAGCCATTTGAAGCATGTTTTACATTTGCAAATATCTTTCTTAAAAAGGATACCATGGACTTCTAAGAGGTATCATTATGTTGCGCTTGAGCTTCTCTATCTGTTCTTGACATCGGTTTATCTCTCTCATCATTATTTCTTGCGCAATCAAAAGAAAACGATTAAATCGCGTATATACTGTCATTTTGCGCTATAAAAGGAGCCATTTGAAGCATGTTTTACATTTGCAAATATCTTTCTTAAAAAGGATACCATGGACTTCTAAGAGGTATCATTATGTTGCGCTTGAGCTTCTCTATCTGTTCTTGACATCGGTTTATCTCTCTCATCATTATTTCTTGCGCAATCAAAAGAAAACGATTAAATCGCGTATATACTGTCATTTTGCGCTATAAAAGGAGCCATTTGAAGCATGTTTTACATTTGCAAATATCTTTCTTAAAAAGGATACCATGGACTTCTAAGAGGTATCATTATGTTGCGCTTGAGCTTCTCTATCTGTTCTTGACATCGGTTTATCTCTCTCATCATTATTTCTTGCGCAATCAAAAGAAAACGATTAAATCGCGTATATACTGTCATTTTGCGCTATAAAAGGAGCCATTTGAAGCATGTTTTACATTTGCAAATATCTTTCTTAAAAAGATACCATGGACTTCTAAGAGGTATCATTATGTTGCGCTTGAGCTTCTCTATCTGTTCTTGACATCGGTTTATCTCTCTCATCATTATTTCTTGCGCAATCAAAAGAAAACGATTAAATCGCGTATATACTGTCATTTTGCGCTATAAAAGGAGCCATTTGAAGCATGTTTTACATTTGCAAATATCTTTCTTAAAAAGGATACCATGGACTTCTAAGAGGTATCATTATGTTGCGCTTGAGCTTCTCTATCTGTTCTTGACATCGGTTTATCTCTCTCATCATTATTTCTTGCGCAATCAAAAGAAAACGATTAAATCGCGTATATACTGTCATTTTGCGCTATAAAAGGAGCCATTTGAAGCATGTTTTACATTTGCAAATATCTTTCTTAAAAAGGATACCATGGACTTCTAAGAGGTATCATTATGTTGCGCTTGAGCTTCTCTATCTGTTCTTGACATCGGTTTATCTCTCTCATCATTATTTCTTGCGCAATCAAAAGAAAACGATTAAATCGCGTATATACTGTCATTTTGCGCTATAAAAGGAGCCATTTGAAGCATGTTTTACATTTGCAAATATCTTTCTTAAAAAGGATACCATGGACTTCTAAGAGGTATCATTATGTTGCGCTTGAGCTTCTCTATCTGTTCTTGACATCGGTTTATCTCTCTCATCATTATTTCTTGCGCAATCAAAAGAAAACGATTAAATCGCGTATATACTGTCATTTTGCGCTATAAAAGGAGCCATTTGAAGCATGTTTTACATTTGCAAATATCTTTCTTAAAAAGGATACCATGGACTTCTAAGAGGTATCATTATGTTGCGCTTGAGCTTCTCTATCTGTTCTTGACATCGGTTTATCTCTCTCATCATTATTTCTTGCGCAATCAAAAGAAAACGATTAAATCGCGTATATACTGTCATTTTGCGCTATAAAAGGAGCCATTTGAAGCATGTTTTACATTTGCAAATATCTTTCTTAAAAAGGATACCATGGACTTCTAAGAGGTATCATTATGTTGCGCTTGAGCTTCTCTATCTGTTCTTGACATCGGTTTATCTCTCTCATCATTATTTCTTGCGCAATCAAAAGAAAACGATTAAATCGCGTATATACTGTCATTTTGCGCTATAAAAGGAGCCATTTGAAGCATGTTTTACATTTGCAAATATCTTTCTTAAAAAGGATACCATGGACTTCTAAGAGGTATCATTATGTTGCGCTTGAGCTTCTCTATCTGTTCTTGACATCGGTTTATCTCTCTCATCATTATTTCTTGCGCAATCAAAAGAAAACGATTAAATCGCGTATATACTGTCATTTTGCGCTATAAAAGGAGCCATTTGAAGCATGTTTTACATTTGCAAATATCTTTCTTAAAAAGGATACCATGGACTTCTAAGAGGTATCATTATGTTGCGCTTGAGCTTCTCTATCTGTTCTTGACATCGGTTTATCTCTCTCATCATTATTTCTTGCGCAATCAAAAGAAAACGATTAAATCGCGTATATACTGTCATTTTGCGCTATAAAAGGAGCCATTTGAAGCATGTTTTACATTTGCAAATATCTTTCTTAAAAGGATACCATGGACTTCTAAGAGGTATCATTATGTTGCGCTTGAGCTTCTCTATCTGTTCTTGACATCGGTTTATCTCTCTCATCATTATTTCTTGCGCAATCAAAAGAAAACGATTAAATCGCGTATATACTGTCATTTTGCGCTATAAAAGGAGCCATTTGAAGCATGTTTTACATTTGCAAATATCTTTCTTAAAAAGGATACCATGGACTTCTAAGAGGTATCATTATGTTGCGCTTGAGCTTCTCTATCTGTTCTTGACATCGGTTTATCTCTCTCATCATTATTTCTTGCGCAATCAAAAGAAAACGATTAAATCGCGTATATACTGTCATTTTGCGCTATAAAAGGAGCCATTTGAAGCATGTTTTACATTTGCAAATATCTTTCTTAAAAAGGATACCATGGACTTCTAAGAGGTATCATTATGTTGCGCTTGAGCTTCTCTATCTGTTCTTGACATCGGTTTATCTCTCTCATCATTATTTCTTGCGCAATCAAAAGAAAACGATTAAATCGCGTATATACTGTCATTTTGCGCTATAAAAGGAGCCATTTGAAGCATGTTTTACATTTGCAAATATCTTTCTTAAAAAGGATACCATGGACTTCTAAGAGGTATCATTATGTTGCGCTTGAGCTTCTCTATCTGTTCTTGACATCGGTTTATCTCTCTCATCATTATTTCTTGCGCAATCAAAAGAAAACGATTAAATCGCGTATATACTGTCATTTTGCGCTATAAAAGGAGCCATTTGAAGCATGTTTTACATTTGCAAATATCTTTCTTAAAAAGGACCATGGACTTCTAAGAGGTATCATTATGTTGCGCTTGAGCTTCTCTATCTGTTCTTGACATCGGTTTATCTCTCTCATCATTATTTCTTGCGCAATCAAAAGAAAACGATTAAATCGCGTATATACTGTCATTTTGCGCTATAAAAGGAGCCATTTGAAGCATGTTTTACATTTGCAAATATCTTTCTTAAAAAGGATACCATGGACTTCTAAGAGGTATCATTATGTTGCGCTTGAGCTTCTCTATCTGTTCTTGACATCGGTTTATCTCTCTCATCATTATTTCTTGCGCAATCAAAAGAAAACGATTAAATCGCGTATATACTGTCATTTTGCGCTATAAAAGGAGCCATTTGAAGCATGTTTTACATTTGCAAATATCTTTCTTAAAAAGGATACCATGGACTTCTAAGAGGTATCATTATGTTGCGCTTGAGCTTCTCTATCTGTTCTTGACATCGGTTTATCTCTCTCATCATTATTTCTTGCGCAATCAAAAGAAAACGATTAAATCGCGTATATACTGTCATTTTGCGCTATAAAAGGAGCCATTTGAAGCATGTTTTACATTTGCAAATATCTTTCTTAAAAAGGATACCATGGACTTCTAAGAGGTATCATTATGTTGCGCTTGAGCTTCTCTATCTGTTCTTGACATCGGTTTATCTCTCTCATCATTATTTCTTGCGCAATCAAAAGAAAACGATTAAATCGCGTATATACTGTCATTTTGCGCTATAAAAGGAGCCATTTGAAGCATGTTTTACATTTGCAAATATCTTTCTTAAAAAGAAACCATGGACTTCTAAGAGGTATCATTATGTTGCGCTTGAGCTTCTCTATCTGTTCTTGACATCGGTTTATCTCTCTCATCATTATTTCTTGCGCAATCAAAAGAAAACGATTAAATCGCGTATATACTGTCATTTTGCGCTATAAAAGGAGCCATTTGAAGCATGTTTTACATTTGCAAATATCTTTCTTAAAAAGGACCATGGACTTCTAAGAGGTATCATTATGTTGCGCTTGAGCTTCTCTATCTGTTCTTGACATCGGTTTATCTCTCTCATCATTATTTCTTGCGCAATCAAAAGAAAACGATTAAATCGCGTATATACTGTCATTTTGCGCTATAAAAGGAGCCATTTGAAGCATGTTTTACATTTGCAAATATCTTTCTTAAAAAGGATACCATGGACTTCTAAGAGGTATCATTATGTTGCGCTTGAGCTTCTCTATCTGTTCTTGACATCGGTTTATCTCTCTCATCATTATTTCTTGCGCAATCAAAAGAAAACGATTAAATCGCGTATATACTGTCATTTTGCGCTATAAAAGGAGCCATTTGAAGCATGTTTTACATTTGCAAATATCTTTCTTAAAAAGGATACCATGGACTTCTAAGAGGTATCATTATGTTGCGCTTGAGCTTCTCTATCTGTTCTTGACATCGGTTTATCTCTCTCATCATTATTTCTTGCGCAATCAAAAGAAAACGATTAAATCGCGTATATACTGTCATTTTGCGCTATAAAAGGAGCCATTTGAAGCATGTTTTACATTTGCAAATATCTTTCTTAAAAAGGATACCATGGACTTCTAAGAGGTATCATTATGTTGCGCTTGAGCTTCTCTATCTGTTCTTGACATCGGTTTATCTCTCTCATCATTATTTCTTGCGCAATCAAAAGAAAACGATTAAATCGCGTATATACTGTCATTTTGCGCTATAAAAGGAGCCATTTGAAGCATGTTTTACATTTGCAAATATCTTTCTTAAAAAGGATACCATGGACTTCTAAGAGGTATCATTATGTTGCGCTTGAGCTTCTCTATCTGTTCTTGACATCGGTTTATCTCTCTCATCATTATTTCTTGCGCAATCAAAAGAAAACGATTAAATCGCGTATATACTGTCATTTTGCGCTATAAAAGGAGCCATTTGAAGCATGTTTTACATTTGCAAATATCTTTCTTAAAAAGGATACCATGGACTTCTAAGAGGTATCATTATGTTGCGCTTGAGCTTCTCTATCTGTTCTTGACATCGGTTTATCTCTCTCATCATTATTTCTTGCGCAATCAAAAGAAAACGATTAAATCGCGTATATACTGTCATTTTGCGCTATAAAAGGAGCCATTTGAAGCATGTTTTACATTTGCAAATATCTTTCTTAAAAAGGATACCATGGACTTCTAAGAGGTATCATTATGTTGCGCTTGAGCTTCTCTATCTGTTCTTGACATCGGTTTATCTCTCTCATCATTATTTCTTGCGCAATCAAAAGAAAACGATTAAATCGCGTATATACTGTCATTTTGCGCTATAAAAGGAGCCATTTGAAGCATGTTTTACATTTGCAAATATCTTTCTTAAAAAGGATACCATGGACTTCTAAGAGGTATCATTATGTTGCGCTTGAGCTTCTCTATCTGTTCTTGACATCGGTTTATCTCTCTCATCATTATTTCTTGCGCAATCAAAAGAAAACGATTAAATCGCGTATATACTGTCATTTTGCGCTATAAAAGGAGCCATTTGAAGCATGTTTTACATTTGCAAATATCTTTCTTAAAAAGGATACCATGGACTTCTAAGAGGTATCATTATGTTGCGCTTGAGCTTCTCTATCTGTTCTTGACATCGGTTTATCTCTCTCATCATTATTTCTTGCGCAATCAAAAGAAAACGATTAAATCGCGTATATACTGTCATTTTGCGCTATAAAAGGAGCCATTTGAAGCATGTTTTACATTTGCAAATATCTTTCTTAAAAAGGATACCATGGACTTCTAAGAGGTATCATTATGTTGCGCTTGAGCTTCTCTATCTGTTCTTGACATCGGTTTATCTCTCTCATCATTATTTCTTGCGCAATCAAAAGAAAACGATTAAATCGCGTATATACTGTCATTTTGCGCTATAAAAGGAGCCATTTGAAGCATGTTTTACATTTGCAAATATCTTTCTTAAAAAGGATACCATGGACTTCTAAGAGGTATCATTATGTTGCGCTTGAGCTTCTCTATCTGTTCTTGACATCGGTTTATCTCTCTCATCATTATTTCTTGCGCAATCAAAAGAAAACGATTAAATCGCGTATATACTGTCATTTTGCGCTATAAAAGGAGCCATTTGAAGCATGTTTTACATTTGCAAATATCTTTCTTAAAAAGGATACCATGGACTTCTAAGAGGTATCATTATGTTGCGCTTGAGCTTCTCTATCTGTTCTTGACATCGGTTTATCTCTCTCATCATTATTTCTTGCGCAATCAAAAGAAAACGATTAAATCGCGTATATACTGTCATTTTGCGCTATAAAAGGAGCCATTTGAAGCATGTTTTACATTTGCAAATATCTTTCTTAAAAAGGATACCATGGACTTCTAAGAGGTATCATTATGTTGCGCTTGAGCTTCTCTATCTGTTCTTGACATCGGTTTATCTCTCTCATCATTATTTCTTGCGCAATCAAAAGAAAACGATTAAATCGCGTATATACTGTCATTTTGCGCTATAAAAGGAGCCATTTGAAGCATGTTTTACATTTGCAAATATCTTTCTTAAAAAGGATACCATGGACTTCTAAGAGGTATCATTATGTTGCGCTTGAGCTTCTCTATCTGTTCTTGACATCGGTTTATCTCTCTCATCATTATTTCTTGCGCAATCAAAAGAAAACGATTAAATCGCGTATATACTGTCATTTTGCGCTATAAAAGGAGCCATTTGAAGCATGTTTTACATTTGCAAATATCTTTCTTAAAAAGGATACCATGGACTTCTAAGAGGTATCATTATGTTGCGCTTGAGCTTCTCTATCTGTTCTTGACATCGGTTTATCTCTCTCATCATTATTTCTTGCGCAATCAAAAGAAAACGATTAAATCGCGTATATACTGTCATTTTGCGCTATAAAAGGAGCCATTTGAAGCATGTTTTACATTTGCAAATATCTTTCTTAAAAAGGATACCATGGACTTCTAAGAGGTATCATTATGTTGCGCTTGAGCTTCTCTATCTGTTCTTGACATCGGTTTATCTCTCTCATCATTATTTCTTGCGCAATCAAAAGAAAACGATTAAATCGCGTATATACTGTCATTTTGCGCTATAAAAGGAGCCATTTGAAGCATGTTTTACATTTGCAAATATCTTTCTTAAAAAGGATACCATGGACTTCTAAGAGGTATCATTATGTTGCGCTTGAGCTTCTCTATCTGTTCTTGACATCGGTTTATCTCTCTCATCATTATTTCTTGCGCAATCAAAAGAAAACGATTAAATCGCGTATATACTGTCATTTTGCGCTATAAAAGGAGCCATTTGAAGCATGTTTTACATTTGCAAATATCTTTCTTAAAAAGGATACCATGGACTTCTAAGAGGTATCATTATGTTGCGCTTGAGCTTCTCTATCTGTTCTTGACATCGGTTTATCTCTCTCATCATTATTTCTTGCGCAATCAAAAGAAAACGATTAAATCGCGTATATACTGTCATTTTGCGCTATAAAAGGAGCCATTTGAAGCATGTTTTACATTTGCAAATATCTTTCTTAAAAAGGATACCATGGACTTCTAAGAGGTATCATTATGTTGCGCTTGAGCTTCTCTATCTGTTCTTGACATCGGTTTATCTCTCTCATCATTATTTCTTGCGCAATCAAAAGAAAACGATTAAATCGCGTATATACTGTCATTTTGCGCTATAAAAGGAGCCATTTGAAGCATGTTTTACATTTGCAAATATCTTTCTTAAAAAGGATACCATGGACTTCTAAGAGGTATCATTATGTTGCGCTTGAGCTTCTCTATCTGTTCTTGACATCGGTTTATCTCTCTCATCATTATTTCTTGCGCAATCAAAAGAAAACGATTAAATCGCGTATATACTGTCATTTTGCGCTATAAAAGGAGCCATTTGAAGCATGTTTTACATTTGCAAATATCTTTCTTAAAAAGGATACCATGGACTTCTAAGAGGTATCATTATGTTGCGCTTGAGCTTCTCTATCTGTTCTTGACATCGGTTTATCTCTCTCATCATTATTTCTTGCGCAATCAAAAGAAAACGATTAAATCGCGTATATACTGTCATTTTGCGCTATAAAAGGAGCCATTTGAAGCATGTTTTACATTTGCAAATATCTTTCTTAAAAAGGATACCATGGACTTCTAAGAGGTATCATTATGTTGCGCTTGAGCTTCTCTATCTGTTCTTGACATCGGTTTATCTCTCTCATCATTATTTCTTGCGCAATCAAAAGAAAACGATTAAATCGCGTATATACTGTCATTTTGCGCTATAAAAGGAGCCATTTGAAGCATGTTTTACATTTGCAAATATCTTTCTTAAAAAGGATACCATGGACTTCTAAGAGGTATCATTATGTTGCGCTTGAGCTTCTCTATCTGTTCTTGACATCGGTTTATCTCTCTCATCATTATTTCTTGCGCAATCAAAAGAAAACGATTAAATCGCGTATATACTGTCATTTTGCGCTATAAAAGGAGCCATTTGAAGCATGTTTTACATTTGCAAATATCTTTCTTAAAAAGGATACCATGGACTTCTAAGAGGTATCATTATGTTGCGCTTGAGCTTCTCTATCTGTTCTTGACATCGGTTTATCTCTCTCATCATTATTTCTTGCGCAATCAAAAGAAAACGATTAAATCGCGTATATACTGTCATTTTGCGCTATAAAAGGAGCCATTTGAAGCATGTTTTACATTTGCAAATATCTTTCTTAAAAAGGATACCATGGACTTCTAAGAGGTATCATTATGTTGCGCTTGAGCTTCTCTATCTGTTCTTGACATCGGTTTATCTCTCTCATCATTATTTCTTGCGCAATCAAAAGAAAACGATTAAATCGCGTATATACTGTCATTTTGCGCTATAAAAGGAGCCATTTGAAGCATGTTTTACATTTGCAAATATCTTTCTTAAAAAGGATACCATGGACTTCTAAGAGGTATCATTATGTTGCGCTTGAGCTTCTCTATCTGTTCTTGACATCGGTTTATCTCTCTCATCATTATTTCTTGCGCAATCAAAAGAAAACGATTAAATCGCGTATATACTGTCATTTTGCGCTATAAAAGGAGCCATTTGAAGCATGTTTTACATTTGCAAATATCTTTCTTAAAAAGGATACCATGGACTTCTAAGAGGTATCATTATGTTGCGCTTGAGCTTCTCTATCTGTTCTTGACATCGGTTTATCTCTCTCATCATTATTTCTTGCGCAATCAAAAGAAAACGATTAAATCGCGTATATACTGTCATTTTGCGCTATAAAAGGAGCCATTTGAAGCATGTTTTACATTTGCAAATATCTTTCTTAAAAAGGATACCATGGACTTCTAAGAGGTATCATTATGTTGCGCTTGAGCTTCTCTATCTGTTCTTGACATCGGTTTATCTCTCTCATCATTATTTCTTGCGCAATCAAAAGAAAACGATTAAATCGCGTATATACTGTCATTTTGCGCTATAAAAGGAGCCATTTGAAGCATGTTTTACATTTGCAAATATCTTTCTTAAAAAGGATACCATGGACTTCTAAGAGGTATCATTATGTTGCGCTTGAGCTTCTCTATCTGTTCTTGACATCGGTTTATCTCTCTCATCATTATTTCTTGCGCAATCAAAAGAAAACGATTAAATCGCGTATATACTGTCATTTTGCGCTATAAAAGGAGCCATTTGAAGCATGTTTTACATTTGCAAATATCTTTCTTAAAAAGGATACCATGGACTTCTAAGAGGTATCATTATGTTGCGCTTGAGCTTCTCTATCTGTTCTTGACATCGGTTTATCTCTCTCATCATTATTTCTTGCGCAATCAAAAGAAAACGATTAAATCGCGTATATACTGTCATTTTGCGCTATAAAAGGAGCCATTTGAAGCATGTTTTACATTTGCAAATATCTTTCTTAAAAAGGATACCATGGACTTCTAAGAGGTATCATTATGTTGCGCTTGAGCTTCTCTATCTGTTCTTGACATCGGTTTATCTCTCTCATCATTATTTCTTGCGCAATCAAAAGAAAACGATTAAATCGCGTATATACTGTCATTTTGCGCTATAAAAGGAGCCATTTGAAGCATGTTTTACATTTGCAAATATCTTTCTTAAAAAGGATACCATGGACTTCTAAGAGGTATCATTATGTTGCGCTTGAGCTTCTCTATCTGTTCTTGACATCGGTTTATCTCTCTCATCATTATTTCTTGCGCAATCAAAAGAAAACGATTAAATCGCGTATATACTGTCATTTTGCGCTATAAAAGGAGCCATTTGAAGCATGTTTTACATTTGCAAATATCTTTCTTAAAAAGGATACCATGGACTTCTAAGAGGTATCATTATGTTGCGCTTGAGCTTCTCTATCTGTTCTTGACATCGGTTTATCTCTCTCATCATTATTTCTTGCGCAATCAAAAGAAAACGATTAAATCGCGTATATACTGTCATTTTGCGCTATAAAAGGAGCCATTTGAAGCATGTTTTACATTTGCAAATATCTTTCTTAAAAAGGATACCATGGACTTCTAAGAGGTATCATTATGTTGCGCTTGAGCTTCTCTATCTGTTCTTGACATCGGTTTATCTCTCTCATCATTATTTCTTGCGCAATCAAAAGAAAACGATTAAATCGCGTATATACTGTCATTTTGCGCTATAAAAGGAGCCATTTGAAGCATGTTTTACATTTGCAAATATCTTTCTTAAAAAGGATACCATGGACTTCTAAGAGGTATCATTATGTTGCGCTTGAGCTTCTCTATCTGTTCTTGACATCGGTTTATCTCTCTCATCATTATTTCTTGCGCAATCAAAAGAAAACGATTAAATCGCGTATATACTGTCATTTTGCGCTATAAAAGGAGCCATTTGAAGCATGTTTTACATTTGCAAATATCTTTCTTAAAAAGGATACCATGGACTTCTAAGAGGTATCATTATGTTGCGCTTGAGCTTCTCTATCTGTTCTTGACATCGGTTTATCTCTCTCATCATTATTTCTTGCGCAATCAAAAGAAAACGATTAAATCGCGTATATACTGTCATTTTGCGCTATAAAAGGAGCCATTTGAAGCATGTTTTACATTTGCAAATATCTTTCTTAAAAAGGATACCATGGACTTCTAAGAGGTATCATTATGTTGCGCTTGAGCTTCTCTATCTGTTCTTGACATCGGTTTATCTCTCTCATCATTATTTCTTGCGCAATCAAAAGAAAACGATTAAATCGCGTATATACTGTCATTTTGCGCTATAAAAGGAGCCATTTGAAGCATGTTTTACATTTGCAAATATCTTTCTTAAAAAGGATACCATGGACTTCTAAGAGGTATCATTATGTTGCGCTTGAGCTTCTCTATCTGTTCTTGACATCGGTTTATCTCTCTCATCATTATTTCTTGCGCAATCAAAAGAAAACGATTAAATCGCGTATATACTGTCATTTTGCGCTATAAAAGGAGCCATTTGAAGCATGTTTTACATTTGCAAATATCTTTCTTAAAAAGGATACCATGGACTTCTAAGAGGTATCATTATGTTGCGCTTGAGCTTCTCTATCTGTTCTTGACATCGGTTTATCTCTCTCATCATTATTTCTTGCGCAATCAAAAGAAAACGATTAAATCGCGTATATACTGTCATTTTGCGCTATAAAAGGAGCCATTTGAAGCATGTTTTACATTTGCAAATATCTTTCTTAAAAAGGATACCATGGACTTCTAAGAGGTATCATTATGTTGCGCTTGAGCTTCTCTATCTGTTCTTGACATCGGTTTATCTCTCTCATCATTATTTCTTGCGCAATCAAAAGAAAACGATTAAATCGCGTATATACTGTCATTTTGCGCTATAAAAGGAGCCATTTGAAGCATGTTTTACATTTGCAAATATCTTTCTTAAAAAGGATACCATGGACTTCTAAGAGGTATCATTATGTTGCGCTTGAGCTTCTCTATCTGTTCTTGACATCGGTTTATCTCTCTCATCATTATTTCTTGCGCAATCAAAAGAAAACGATTAAATCGCGTATATACTGTCATTTTGCGCTATAAAAGGAGCCATTTGAAGCATGTTTTACATTTGCAAATATCTTTCTTAAAAAGGAACCATGGACTTCTAAGAGGTATCATTATGTTGCGCTTGAGCTTCTCTATCTGTTCTTGACATCGGTTTATCTCTCTCATCATTATTTCTTGCGCAATCAAAAGAAAACGATTAAATCGCGTATATACTGTCATTTTGCGCTATAAAAGGAGCCATTTGAAGCATGTTTTACATTTGCAAATATCTTTCTTAAAAAGGATACCATGGACTTCTAAGAGGTATCATTATGTTGCGCTTGAGCTTCTCTATCTGTTCTTGACATCGGTTTATCTCTCTCATCATTATTTCTTGCGCAATCAAAAGAAAACGATTAAATCGCGTATATACTGTCATTTTGCGCTATAAAAGGAGCCATTTGAAGCATGTTTTACATTTGCAAATATCTTTCTTAAAAAGGATACCATGGACTTCTAAGAGGTATCATTATGTTGCGCTTGAGCTTCTCTATCTGTTCTTGACATCGGTTTATCTCTCTCATCATTATTTCTTGCGCAATCAAAAGAAAACGATTAAATCGCGTATATACTGTCATTTTGCGCTATAAAAGGAGCCATTTGAAGCATGTTTTACATTTGCAAATATCTTTCTTAAAAAGGATACCATGGACTTCTAAGAGGTATCATTATGTTGCGCTTGAGCTTCTCTATCTGTTCTTGACATCGGTTTATCTCTCTCATCATTATTTCTTGCGCAATCAAAAGAAAACGATTAAATCGCGTATATACTGTCATTTTGCGCTATAAAAGGAGCCATTTGAAGCATGTTTTACATTTGCAAATATCTTTCTTAAAAAGGATACCATGGACTTCTAAGAGGTATCATTATGTTGCGCTTGAGCTTCTCTATCTGTTCTTGACATCGGTTTATCTCTCTCATCATTATTTCTTGCGCAATCAAAAGAAAACGATTAAATCGCGTATATACTGTCATTTTGCGCTATAAAAGGAGCCATTTGAAGCATGTTTTACATTTGCAAATATCTTTCTTAAAAAGGATACCATGGACTTCTAAGAGGTATCATTATGTTGCGCTTGAGCTTCTCTATCTGTTCTTGACATCGGTTTATCTCTCTCATCATTATTTCTTGCGCAATCAAAAGAAAACGATTAAATCGCGTATATACTGTCATTTTGCGCTATAAAAGGAGCCATTTGAAGCATGTTTTACATTTGCAAATATCTTTCTTAAAAAGGATACCATGGACTTCTAAGAGGTATCATTATGTTGCGCTTGAGCTTCTCTATCTGTTCTTGACATCGGTTTATCTCTCTCATCATTATTTCTTGCGCAATCAAAAGAAAACGATTAAATCGCGTATATACTGTCATTTTGCGCTATAAAAGGAGCCATTTGAAGCATGTTTTACATTTGCAAATATCTTTCTTAAAAAGGATACCATGGACTTCTAAGAGGTATCATTATGTTGCGCTTGAGCTTCTCTATCTGTTCTTGACATCGGTTTATCTCTCTCATCATTATTTCTTGCGCAATCAAAAGAAAACGATTAAATCGCGTATATACTGTCATTTTGCGCTATAAAAGGAGCCATTTGAAGCATGTTTTACATTTGCAAATATCTTTCTTAAAAAGGATACCATGGACTTCTAAGAGGTATCATTATGTTGCGCTTGAGCTTCTCTATCTGTTCTTGACATCGGTTTATCTCTCTCATCATTATTTCTTGCGCAATCAAAAGAAAACGATTAAATCGCGTATATACTGTCATTTTGCGCTATAAAAGGAGCCATTTGAAGCATGTTTTACATTTGCAAATATCTTTCTTAAAAAGGCCATGGACTTCTAAGAGGTATCATTATGTTGCGCTTGAGCTTCTCTATCTGTTCTTGACATCGGTTTATTCTCTATCTGTTCTTGACATCGGTTTATCTCTCTCATCATTATTTCTTGCGCAATCAAAAGAAAACGATTAAATCGCGTATATACTGTCATTTTGCGCTATAAAAGGAGCCATTTGAAGCATGTTTTACATTTGCAAATATCTTTCTTAAAAAGGATACCATGGACTTCTAAGAGGTATCATTATGTTGCGCTTGAGCTTCTCTATCTGTTCTTGACATCGGTTTATCTCTCTCATCATTATTTCTTGCGCAATCAAAAGAAAACGATTAAATCGCGTATATACTGTCATTTTGCGCTATAAAAGGAGCCATTTGAAGCATGTTTTACATTTGCAAATATCTTTCTTAAAAAGGATACCATGGACTTCTAAGAGGTATCATTATGTTGCGCTTGAGCTTCTCTATCTGTTCTTGACATCGGTTTATCTCTCTCATCATTATTTCTTGCGCAATCAAAAGAAAACGATTAAATCGCGTATATACTGTCATTTTGCGCTATAAAAGGAGCCATTTGAAGCATGTTTTACATTTGCAAATATCTTTCTTAAAAAGGATACCATGGACTTCTAAGAGGTATCATTATGTTGCGCTTGAGCTTCTCTATCTGTTCTTGACATCGGTTTATCTCTCTCATCATTATTTCTTGCGCAATCAAAAGAAAACGATTAAATCGCGTATATACTGTCATTTTGCGCTATAAAAGGAGCCATTTGAAGCATGTTTTACATTTGCAAATATCTTTCTTAAAAAGGATACCATGGACTTCTAAGAGGTATCATTATGTTGCGCTTGAGCTTCTCTATCTGTTCTTGACATCGGTTTATCTCTCTCATCATTATTTCTTGCGCAATCAAAAGAAAACGATTAAATCGCGTATATACTGTCATTTTGCGCTATAAAAGGAGCCATTTGAAGCATGTTTTACATTTGCAAATATCTTTCTTAAAAAGGATACCATGGACTTCTAAGAGGTATCATTATGTTGCGCTTGAGCTTCTCTATCTGTTCTTGACATCGGTTTATCTCTCTCATCATTATTTCTTGCGCAATCAAAAGAAAACGATTAAATCGCGTATATACTGTCATTTTGCGCTATAAAAGGAGCCATTTGAAGCATGTTTTACATTTGCAAATATCTTTCTTAAAAAGGATACCATGGACTTCTAAGAGGTATCATTATGTTGCGCTTGAGCTTCTCTATCTGTTCTTGACATCGGTTTATCTCTCTCATCATTATTTCTTGCGCAATCAAAAGAAAACGATTAAATCGCGTATATACTGTCATTTTGCGCTATAAAAGGAGCCATTTGAAGCATGTTTTACATTTGCAAATATCTTTCTTAAAAAGGATACCATGGACTTCTAAGAGGTATCATTATGTTGCGCTTGAGCTTCTCTATCTGTTCTTGACATCGGTTTATCTCTCTCATCATTATTTCTTGCGCAATCAAAAGAAAACGATTAAATCGCGTATATACTGTCATTTTGCGCTATAAAAGGAGCCATTTGAAGCATGTTTTACATTTGCAAATATCTTTCTTAAAAAGGATACCATGGACTTCTAAGAGGTATCATTATGTTGCGCTTGAGCTTCTCTATCTGTTCTTGACATCGGTTTATCTCTCTCATCATTATTTCTTGCGCAATCAAAAGAAAACGATTAAATCGCGTATATACTGTCATTTTGCGCTATAAAAGGAGCCATTTGAAGCATGTTTTACATTTGCAAATATCTTTCTTAAAAAGGATACCATGGACTTCTAAGAGGTATCATTATGTTGCGCTTGAGCTTCTCTATCTGTTCTTGACATCGGTTTATCTCTCTCATCATTATTTCTTGCGCAATCAAAAGAAAACGATTAAATCGCGTATATACTGTCATTTTGCGCTATAAAAGGAGCCATTTGAAGCATGTTTTACATTTGCAAATATCTTTCTTAAAAAGGATACCATGGACTTCTAAGAGGTATCATTATGTTGCGCTTGAGCTTCTCTATCTGTTCTTGACATCGGTTTATCTCTCTCATCATTATTTCTTGCGCAATCAAAAGAAAACGATTAAATCGCGTATATACTGTCATTTTGCGCTATAAAAGGAGCCATTTGAAGCATGTTTTACATTTGCAAATATCTTTCTTAAAAAGGATACCATGGACTTCTAAGAGGTATCATTATGTTGCGCTTGAGCTTCTCTATCTGTTCTTGACATCGGTTTATCTCTCTCATCATTATTTCTTGCGCAATCAAAAGAAAACGATTAAATCGCGTATATACTGTCATTTTGCGCTATAAAAGGAGCCATTTGAAGCATGTTTTACATTTGCAAATATCTTTCTTAAAAAGGATACCATGGACTTCTAAGAGGTATCATTATGTTGCGCTTGAGCTTCTCTATCTGTTCTTGACATCGGTTTATCTCTCTCATCATTATTTCTTGCGCAATCAAAAGAAAACGATTAAATCGCGTATATACTGTCATTTTGCGCTATAAAAGGAGCCATTTGAAGCATGTTTTACATTTGCAAATATCTTTCTTAAAAAGGATACCATGGACTTCTAAGAGGTATCATTATGTTGCGCTTGAGCTTCTCTATCTGTTCTTGACATCGGTTTATCTCTCTCATCATTATTTCTTGCGCAATCAAAAGAAAACGATTAAATCGCGTATATACTGTCATTTTGCGCTATAAAAGGAGCCATTTGAAGCATGTTTTACATTTGCAAATATCTTTCTTAAAAAGGATACCATGGACTTCTAAGAGGTATCATTATGTTGCGCTTGAGCTTCTCTATCTGTTCTTGACATCGGTTTATCTCTCTCATCATTATTTCTTGCGCAATCAAAAGAAAACGATTAAATCGCGTATATACTGTCATTTTGCGCTATAAAAGGAGCCATTTGAAGCATGTTTTACATTTGCAAATATCTTTCTTAAAAAGGATACCATGGACTTCTAAGAGGTATCATTATGTTGCGCTTGAGCTTCTCTATCTGTTCTTGACATCGGTTTATCTCTCTCATCATTATTTCTTGCGCAATCAAAAGAAAACGATTAAATCGCGTATATACTGTCATTTTGCGCTATAAAAGGAGCCATTTGAAGCATGTTTTACATTTGCAAATATCTTTCTTAAAAAGGATACCATGGACTTCTAAGAGGTATCATTATGTTGCGCTTGAGCTTCTCTATCTGTTCTTGACATCGGTTTATCTCTCTCATCATTATTTCTTGCGCAATCAAAAGAAAACGATTAAATCGCGTATATACTGTCATTTTGCGCTATAAAAGGAGCCATTTGAAGCATGTTTTACATTTGCAAATATCTTTCTTAAAAAGGATACCATGGACTTCTAAGAGGTATCATTATGTTGCGCTTGAGCTTCTCTATCTGTTCTTGACATCGGTTTATCTCTCTCATCATTATTTCTTGCGCAATCAAAAGAAAACGATTAAATCGCGTATATACTGTCATTTTGCGCTATAAAAGGAGCCATTTGAAGCATGTTTTACATTTGCAAATATCTTTCTTAAAAAGGATACCATGGACTTCTAAGAGGTATCATTATGTTGCGCTTGAGCTTCTCTATCTGTTCTTGACATCGGTTTATCTCTCTCATCATTATTTCTTGCGCAATCAAAAGAAAACGATTAAATCGCGTATATACTGTCATTTTGCGCTATAAAAGGAGCCATTTGAAGCATGTTTTACATTTGCAAATATCTTTCTTAAAAAGGATACCATGGACTTCTAAGAGGTATCATTATGTTGCGCTTGAGCTTCTCTATCTGTTCTTGACATCGGTTTATCTCTCTCATCATTATTTCTTGCGCAATCAAAAGAAAACGATTAAATCGCGTATATACTGTCATTTTGCGCTATAAAAGGAGCCATTTGAAGCATGTTTTACATTTGCAAATATCTTTCTTAAAAAGGATACCATGGACTTCTAAGAGGTATCATTATGTTGCGCTTGAGCTTCTCTATCTGTTCTTGACATCGGTTTATCTCTCTCATCATTATTTCTTGCGCAATCAAAAGAAAACGATTAAATCGCGTATATACTGTCATTTTGCGCTATAAAAGGAGCCATTTGAAGCATGTTTTACATTTGCAAATATCTTTCTTAAAAAGGAACCATGGACTTCTAAGAGGTATCATTATGTTGCGCTTGAGCTTCTCTATCTGTTCTTGACATCGGTTTATCTCTCTCATCATTATTTCTTGCGCAATCAAAAGAAAACGATTAAATCGCGTATATACTGTCATTTTGCGCTATAAAAGGAGCCATTTGAAGCATGTTTTACATTTGCAAATATCTTTCTTAAAAAGGATACCATGGACTTCTAAGAGGTATCATTATGTTGCGCTTGAGCTTCTCTATCTGTTCTTGACATCGGTTTATCTCTCTCATCATTATTTCTTGCGCAATCAAAAGAAAACGATTAAATCGCGTATATACTGTCATTTTGCGCTATAAAAGGAGCCATTTGAAGCATGTTTTACATTTGCAAATATCTTTCTTAAAAAGGATACCATGGACTTCTAAGAGGTATCATTATGTTGCGCTTGAGCTTCTCTATCTGTTCTTGACATCGGTTTATCTCTCTCATCATTATTTCTTGCGCAATCAAAAGAAAACGATTAAATCGCGTATATACTGTCATTTTGCGCTATAAAAGGAGCCATTTGAAGCATGTTTTACATTTGCAAATATCTTTCTTAAAAAGGACCATGGACTTCTAAGAGGTATCATTATGTTGCGCTTGAGCTTCTCTATCTGTTCTTGACATCGGTTTATCTCTCTCATCATTATTTCTTGCGCAATCAAAAGAAAACGATTAAATCGCGTATATACTGTCATTTTGCGCTATAAAAGGAGCCATTTGAAGCATGTTTTACATTTGCAAATATCTTTCTTAAAAAGGATACCATGGACTTCTAAGAGGTATCATTATGTTGCGCTTGAGCTTCTCTATCTGTTCTTGACATCGGTTTATCTCTCTCATCATTATTTCTTGCGCAATCAAAAGAAAACGATTAAATCGCGTATATACTGTCATTTTGCGCTATAAAAGGAGCCATTTGAAGCATGTTTTACATTTGCAAATATCTTTCTTAAAAAGGATACCATGGACTTCTAAGAGGTATCATTATGTTGCGCTTGAGCTTCTCTATCTGTTCTTGACATCGGTTTATCTCTCTCATCATTATTTCTTGCGCAATCAAAAGAAAACGATTAAATCGCGTATATACTGTCATTTTGCGCTATAAAAGGAGCCATTTGAAGCATGTTTTACATTTGCAAATATCTTTCTTAAAAAGAACCATGGACTTCTAAGAGGTATCATTATGTTGCGCTTGAGCTTCTCTATCTGTTCTTGACATCGGTTTATCTCTCTCATCATTATTTCTTGCGCAATCAAAAGAAAACGATTAAATCGCGTATATACTGTCATTTTGCGCTATAAAAGGAGCCATTTGAAGCATGTTTTACATTTGCAAATATCTTTCTTAAAAAGGATACCATGGACTTCTAAGAGGTATCATTATGTTGCGCTTGAGCTTCTCTATCTGTTCTTGACATCGGTTTATCTCTCTCATCATTATTTCTTGCGCAATCAAAAGAAAACGATTAAATCGCGTATATACTGTCATTTTGCGCTATAAAAGGAGCCATTTGAAGCATGTTTTACATTTGCAAATATCTTTCTTAAAAAGGATACCATGGACTTCTAAGAGGTATCATTATGTTGCGCTTGAGCTTCTCTATCTGTTCTTGACATCGGTTTATCTCTCTCATCATTATTTCTTGCGCAATCAAAAGAAAACGATTAAATCGCGTATATACTGTCATTTTGCGCTATAAAAGGAGCCATTTGAAGCATGTTTTACATTTGCAAATATCTTTCTTAAAAAGGATACCATGGACTTCTAAGAGGTATCATTATGTTGCGCTTGAGCTTCTCTATCTGTTCTTGACATCGGTTTATCTCTCTCATCATTATTTCTTGCGCAATCAAAAGAAAACGATTAAATCGCGTATATACTGTCATTTTGCGCTATAAAAGGAGCCATTTGAAGCATGTTTTACATTTGCAAATATCTTTCTTAAAAAGGATACCATGGACTTCTAAGAGGTATCATTATGTTGCGCTTGAGCTTCTCTATCTGTTCTTGACATCGGTTTATCTCTCTCATCATTATTTCTTGCGCAATCAAAAGAAAACGATTAAATCGCGTATATACTGTCATTTTGCGCTATAAAAGGAGCCATTTGAAGCATGTTTTACATTTGCAAATATCTTTCTTAAAAAGGATACCATGGACTTCTAAGAGGTATCATTATGTTGCGCTTGAGCTTCTCTATCTGTTCTTGACATCGGTTTATCTCTCTCATCATTATTTCTTGCGCAATCAAAAGAAAACGATTAAATCGCGTATATACTGTCATTTTGCGCTATAAAAGGAGCCATTTGAAGCATGTTTTACATTTGCAAATATCTTTCTTAAAAAGGATACCATGGACTTCTAAGAGGTATCATTATGTTGCGCTTGAGCTTCTCTATCTGTTCTTGACATCGGTTTATCTCTCTCATCATTATTTCTTGCGCAATCAAAAGAAAACGATTAAATCGCGTATATACTGTCATTTTGCGCTATAAAAGGAGCCATTTGAAGCATGTTTTACATTTGCAAATATCTTTCTTAAAAAGGATACCATGGACTTCTAAGAGGTATCATTATGTTGCGCTTGAGCTTCTCTATCTGTTCTTGACATCGGTTTATCTCTCTCATCATTATTTCTTGCGCAATCAAAAGAAAACGATTAAATCGCGTATATACTGTCATTTTGCGCTATAAAAGGAGCCATTTGAAGCATGTTTTACATTTGCAAATATCTTTCTTAAAAAGGATACCATGGACTTCTAAGAGGTATCATTATGTTGCGCTTGAGCTTCTCTATCTGTTCTTGACATCGGTTTATCTCTCTCATCATTATTTCTTGCGCAATCAAAAGAAAACGATTAAATCGCGTATATACTGTCATTTTGCGCTATAAAAGGAGCCATTTGAAGCATGTTTTACATTTGCAAATATCTTTCTTAAAAAGGATACCATGGACTTCTAAGAGGTATCATTATGTTGCGCTTGAGCTTCTCTATCTGTTCTTGACATCGGTTTATCTCTCTCATCATTATTTCTTGCGCAATCAAAAGAAAACGATTAAATCGCGTATATACTGTCATTTTGCGCTATAAAAGGAGCCATTTGAAGCATGTTTTACATTTGCAAATATCTTTCTTAAAAAGGATACCATGGACTTCTAAGAGGTATCATTATGTTGCGCTTGAGCTTCTCTATCTGTTCTTGACATCGGTTTATCTCTCTCATCATTATTTCTTGCGCAATCAAAAGAAAACGATTAAATCGCGTATATACTGTCATTTTGCGCTATAAAAGGAGCCATTTGAAGCATGTTTTACATTTGCAAATATCTTTCTTAAAAAGGATACCATGGACTTCTAAGAGGTATCATTATGTTGCGCTTGAGCTTCTCTATCTGTTCTTGACATCGGTTTATCTCTCTCATCATTATTTCTTGCGCAATCAAAAGAAAACGATTAAATCGCGTATATACTGTCATTTTGCGCTATAAAAGGAGCCATTTGAAGCATGTTTTACATTTGCAAATATCTTTCTTAAAAAGGATACCATGGACTTCTAAGAGGTATCATTATGTTGCGCTTGAGCTTCTCTATCTGTTCTTGACATCGGTTTATCTCTCTCATCATTATTTCTTGCGCAATCAAAAGAAAACGATTAAATCGCGTATATACTGTCATTTTGCGCTATAAAAGGAGCCATTTGAAGCATGTTTTACATTTGCAAATATCTTTCTTAAAAAGGATACCATGGACTTCTAAGAGGTATCATTATGTTGCGCTTGAGCTTCTCTATCTGTTCTTGACATCGGTTTATCTCTCTCATCATTATTTCTTGCGCAATCAAAAGAAAACGATTAAATCGCGTATATACTGTCATTTTGCGCTATAAAAGGAGCCATTTGAAGCATGTTTTACATTTGCAAATATCTTTCTTAAAAAGGATACCATGGACTTCTAAGAGGTATCATTATGTTGCGCTTGAGCTTCTCTATCTGTTCTTGACATCGGTTTATCTCTCTCATCATTATTTCTTGCGCAATCAAAAGAAAACGATTAAATCGCGTATATACTGTCATTTTGCGCTATAAAAGGAGCCATTTGAAGCATGTTTTACATTTGCAAATATCTTTCTTAAAAAGGATACCATGGACTTCTAAGAGGTATCATTATGTTGCGCTTGAGCTTCTCTATCTGTTCTTGACATCGGTTTATCTCTCTCATCATTATTTCTTGCGCAATCAAAAGAAAACGATTAAATCGCGTATATACTGTCATTTTGCGCTATAAAAGGAGCCATTTGAAGCATGTTTTACATTTGCAAATATCTTTCTTAAAAAGGATACCATGGACTTCTAAGAGGTATCATTATGTTGCGCTTGAGCTTCTCTATCTGTTCTTGACATCGGTTTATCTCTCTCATCATTATTTCTTGCGCAATCAAAAGAAAACGATTAAATCGCGTATATACTGTCATTTTGCGCTATAAAAGGAGCCATTTGAAGCATGTTTTACATTTGCAAATATCTTTCTTAAAAAGGATACCATGGACTTCTAAGAGGTATCATTATGTTGCGCTTGAGCTTCTCTATCTGTTCTTGACATCGGTTTATCTCTCTCATCATTATTTCTTGCGCAATCAAAAGAAAACGATTAAATCGCGTATATACTGTCATTTTGCGCTATAAAAGGAGCCATTTGAAGCATGTTTTACATTTGCAAATATCTTTCTTAAAAAGGAACCATGGACTTCTAAGAGGTATCATTATGTTGCGCTTGAGCTTCTCTATCTGTTCTTGACATCGGTTTATCTCTCTCATCATTATTTCTTGCGCAATCAAAAGAAAACGATTAAATCGCGTATATACTGTCATTTTGCGCTATAAAAGGAGCCATTTGAAGCATGTTTTACATTTGCAAATATCTTTCTTAAAAAGGATACCATGGACTTCTAAGAGGTATCATTATGTTGCGCTTGAGCTTCTCTATCTGTTCTTGACATCGGTTTATCTCTCTCATCATTATTTCTTGCGCAATCAAAAGAAAACGATTAAATCGCGTATATACTGTCATTTTGCGCTATAAAAGGAGCCATTTGAAGCATGTTTTACATTTGCAAATATCTTTCTTAAAAAGGATACCATGGACTTCTAAGAGGTATCATTATGTTGCGCTTGAGCTTCTCTATCTGTTCTTGACATCGGTTTATCTCTCTCATCATTATTTCTTGCGCAATCAAAAGAAAACGATTAAATCGCGTATATACTGTCATTTTGCGCTATAAAAGGAGCCATTTGAAGCATGTTTTACATTTGCAAATATCTTTCTTAAAAAGGAACCATGGACTTCTAAGAGGTATCATTATGTTGCGCTTGAGCTTCTCTATCTGTTCTTGACATCGGTTTATCTCTCTCATCATTATTTCTTGCGCAATCAAAAGAAAACGATTAAATCGCGTATATACTGTCATTTTGCGCTATAAAAGGAGCCATTTGAAGCATGTTTTACATTTGCAAATATCTTTCTTAAAAAGGATACCATGGACTTCTAAGAGGTATCATTATGTTGCGCTTGAGCTTCTCTATCTGTTCTTGACATCGGTTTATCTCTCTCATCATTATTTCTTGCGCAATCAAAAGAAAACGATTAAATCGCGTATATACTGTCATTTTGCGCTATAAAAGGAGCCATTTGAAGCATGTTTTACATTTGCAAATATCTTTCTTAAAAAGGATACCATGGACTTCTAAGAGGTATCATTATGTTGCGCTTGAGCTTCTCTATCTGTTCTTGACATCGGTTTATCTCTCTCATCATTATTTCTTGCGCAATCAAAAGAAAACGATTAAATCGCGTATATACTGTCATTTTGCGCTATAAAAGGAGCCATTTGAAGCATGTTTTACATTTGCAAATATCTTTCTTAAAAAGGATACCATGGACTTCTAAGAGGTATCATTATGTTGCGCTTGAGCTTCTCTATCTGTTCTTGACATCGGTTTATCTCTCTCATCATTATTTCTTGCGCAATCAAAAGAAAACGATTAAATCGCGTATATACTGTCATTTTGCGCTATAAAAGGAGCCATTTGAAGCATGTTTTACATTTGCAAATATCTTTCTTAAAAAGGATACCATGGACTTCTAAGAGGTATCATTATGTTGCGCTTGAGCTTCTCTATCTGTTCTTGACATCGGTTTATCTCTCTCATCATTATTTCTTGCGCAATCAAAAGAAAACGATTAAATCGCGTATATACTGTCATTTTGCGCTATAAAAGGAGCCATTTGAAGCATGTTTTACATTTGCAAATATCTTTCTTAAAAAGGATACCATGGACTTCTAAGAGGTATCATTATGTTGCGCTTGAGCTTCTCTATCTGTTCTTGACATCGGTTTATCTCTCTCATCATTATTTCTTGCGCAATCAAAAGAAAACGATTAAATCGCGTATATACTGTCATTTTGCGCTATAAAAGGAGCCATTTGAAGCATGTTTTACATTTGCAAATATCTTTCTTAAAAAGGAACCATGGACTTCTAAGAGGTATCATTATGTTGCGCTTGAGCTTCTCTATCTGTTCTTGACATCGGTTTATCTCTCTCATCATTATTTCTTGCGCAATCAAAAGAAAACGATTAAATCGCGTATATACTGTCATTTTGCGCTATAAAAGGAGCCATTTGAAGCATGTTTTACATTTGCAAATATCTTTCTTAAAAAGGATACCATGGACTTCTAAGAGGTATCATTATGTTGCGCTTGAGCTTCTCTATCTGTTCTTGACATCGGTTTATCTCTCTCATCATTATTTCTTGCGCAATCAAAAGAAAACGATTAAATCGCGTATATACTGTCATTTTGCGCTATAAAAGGAGCCATTTGAAGCATGTTTTACATTTGCAAATATCTTTCTTAAAAAGGAACCATGGACTTCTAAGAGGTATCATTATGTTGCGCTTGAGCTTCTCTATCTGTTCTTGACATCGGTTTATCTCTCTCATCATTATTTCTTGCGCAATCAAAAGAAAACGATTAAATCGCGTATATACTGTCATTTTGCGCTATAAAAGGAGCCATTTGAAGCATGTTTTACATTTGCAAATATCTTTCTTAAAAAGGAGCCATGGACTTCTAAGAGGTATCATTATGTTGCGCTTGAGCTTCTCTATCTGTTCTTGACATCGGTTTATCTCTCTCATCATTATTTCTTGCGCAATCAAAAGAAAACGATTAAATCGCGTATATACTGTCATTTTGCGCTATAAAAGGAGCCATTTGAAGCATGTTTTACATTTGCAAATATCTTTCTTAAAAAGGAACCATGGACTTCTAAGAGGTATCATTATGTTGCGCTTGAGCTTCTCTATCTGTTCTTGACATCGGTTTATCTCTCTCATCATTATTTCTTGCGCAATCAAAAGAAAACGATTAAATCGCGTATATACTGTCATTTTGCGCTATAAAAGGAGCCATTTGAAGCATGTTTTACATTTGCAAATATCTTTCTTAAAAAGGATACCATGGACTTCTAAGAGGTATCATTATGTTGCGCTTGAGCTTCTCTATCTGTTCTTGACATCGGTTTATCTCTCTCATCATTATTTCTTGCGCAATCAAAAGAAAACGATTAAATCGCGTATATACTGTCATTTTGCGCTATAAAAGGAGCCATTTGAAGCATGTTTTACATTTGCAAATATCTTTCTTAAAAAGGATACCATGGACTTCTAAGAGGTATCATTATGTTGCGCTTGAGCTTCTCTATCTGTTCTTGACATCGGTTTATCTCTCTCATCATTATTTCTTGCGCAATCAAAAGAAAACGATTAAATCGCGTATATACTGTCATTTTGCGCTATAAAAGGAGCCATTTGAAGCATGTTTTACATTTGCAAATATCTTTCTTAAAAAGGATACCATGGACTTCTAAGAGGTATCATTATGTTGCGCTTGAGCTTCTCTATCTGTTCTTGACATCGGTTTATCTCTCTCATCATTATTTCTTGCGCAATCAAAAGAAAACGATTAAATCGCGTATATACTGTCATTTTGCGCTATAAAAGGAGCCATTTGAAGCATGTTTTACATTTGCAAATATCTTTCTTAAAAAGGATACCATGGACTTCTAAGAGGTATCATTATGTTGCGCTTGAGCTTCTCTATCTGTTCTTGACATCGGTTTATCTCTCTCATCATTATTTCTTGCGCAATCAAAAGAAAACGATTAAATCGCGTATATACTGTCATTTTGCGCTATAAAAGGAGCCATTTGAAGCATGTTTTACATTTGCAAATATCTTTCTTAAAAAGGATACCATGGACTTCTAAGAGGTATCATTATGTTGCGCTTGAGCTTCTCTATCTGTTCTTGACATCGGTTTATCTCTCTCATCATTATTTCTTGCGCAATCAAAAGAAAACGATTAAATCGCGTATATACTGTCATTTTGCGCTATAAAAGGAGCCATTTGAAGCATGTTTTACATTTGCAAATATCTTTCTTAAAAAGGAACCATGGACTTCTAAGAGGTATCATTATGTTGCGCTTGAGCTTCTCTATCTGTTCTTGACATCGGTTTATCTCTCTCATCATTATTTCTTGCGCAATCAAAAGAAAACGATTAAATCGCGTATATACTGTCATTTTGCGCTATAAAAGGAGCCATTTGAAGCATGTTTTACATTTGCAAATATCTTTCTTAAAAAGGAACCATGGACTTCTAAGAGGTATCATTATGTTGCGCTTGAGCTTCTCTATCTGTTCTTGACATCGGTTTATCTCTCTCATCATTATTTCTTGCGCAATCAAAAGAAAACGATTAAATCGCGTATATACTGTCATTTTGCGCTATAAAAGGAGCCATTTGAAGCATGTTTTACATTTGCAAATATCTTTCTTAAAAAGGAACCATGGACTTCTAAGAGGTATCATTATGTTGCGCTTGAGCTTCTCTATCTGTTCTTGACATCGGTTTATCTCTCTCATCATTATTTCTTGCGCAATCAAAAGAAAACGATTAAATCGCGTATATACTGTCATTTTGCGCTATAAAAGGAGCCATTTGAAGCATGTTTTACATTTGCAAATATCTTTCTTAAAAAGGAACCATGGACTTCTAAGAGGTATCATTATGTTGCGCTTGAGCTTCTCTATCTGTTCTTGACATCGGTTTATCTCTCTCATCATTATTTCTTGCGCAATCAAAAGAAAACGATTAAATCGCGTATATACTGTCATTTTGCGCTATAAAAGGAGCCATTTGAAGCATGTTTTACATTTGCAAATATCTTTCTTAAAAAGGAACCATGGACTTCTAAGAGGTATCATTATGTTGCGCTTGAGCTTCTCTATCTGTTCTTGACATCGGTTTATCTCTCTCATCATTATTTCTTGCGCAATCAAAAGAAAACGATTAAATCGCGTATATACTGTCATTTTGCGCTATAAAAGGAGCCATTTGAAGCATGTTTTACATTTGCAAATATCTTTCTTAAAAAGGAGCCATGGACTTCTAAGAGGTATCATTATGTTGCGCTTGAGCTTCTCTATCTGTTCTTGACATCGGTTTATCTCTCTCATCATTATTTCTTGCGCAATCAAAAGAAAACGATTAAATCGCGTATATACTGTCATTTTGCGCTATAAAAGGAGCCATTTGAAGCATGTTTTACATTTGCAAATATCTTTCTTAAAAAGGAACCATGGACTTCTAAGAGGTATCATTATGTTGCGCTTGAGCTTCTCTATCTGTTCTTGACATCGGTTTATCTCTCTCATCATTATTTCTTGCGCAATCAAAAGAAAACGATTAAATCGCGTATATACTGTCATTTTGCGCTATAAAAGGAGCCATTTGAAGCATGTTTTACATTTGCAAATATCTTTCTTAAAAAGGAACCATGGACTTCTAAGAGGTATCATTATGTTGCGCTTGAGCTTCTCTATCTGTTCTTGACATCGGTTTATCTCTCTCATCATTATTTCTTGCGCAATCAAAAGAAAACGATTAAATCGCGTATATACTGTCATTTTGCGCTATAAAAGGAGCCATTTGAAGCATGTTTTACATTTGCAAATATCTTTCTTAAAAAGGAACCATGGACTTCTAAGAGGTATCATTATGTTGCGCTTGAGCTTCTCTATCTGTTCTTGACATCGGTTTATCTCTCTCATCATTATTTCTTGCGCAATCAAAAGAAAACGATTAAATCGCGTATATACTGTCATTTTGCGCTATAAAAGGAGCCATTTGAAGCATGTTTTACATTTGCAAATATCTTTCTTAAAAAGGATACCATGGACTTCTAAGAGGTATCATTATGTTGCGCTTGAGCTTCTCTATCTGTTCTTGACATCGGTTTATCTCTCTCATCATTATTTCTTGCGCAATCAAAAGAAAACGATTAAATCGCGTATATACTGTCATTTTGCGCTATAAAAGGAGCCATTTGAAGCATGTTTTACATTTGCAAATATCTTTCTTAAAAAGGAACCATGGACTTCTAAGAGGTATCATTATGTTGCGCTTGAGCTTCTCTATCTGTTCTTGACATCGGTTTATCTCTCTCATCATTATTTCTTGCGCAATCAAAAGAAAACGATTAAATCGCGTATATACTGTCATTTTGCGCTATAAAAGGAGCCATTTGAAGCATGTTTTACATTTGCAAATATCTTTCTTAAAAAGGAACCATGGACTTCTAAGAGGTATCATTATGTTGCGCTTGAGCTTCTCTATCTGTTCTTGACATCGGTTTATCTCTCTCATCATTATTTCTTGCGCAATCAAAAGAAAACGATTAAATCGCGTATATACTGTCATTTTGCGCTATAAAAGGAGCCATTTGAAGCATGTTTTACATTTGCAAATATCTTTCTTAAAAAGGAACCATGGACTTCTAAGAGGTATCATTATGTTGCGCTTGAGCTTCTCTATCTGTTCTTGACATCGGTTTATCTCTCTCATCATTATTTCTTGCGCAATCAAAAGAAAACGATTAAATCGCGTATATACTGTCATTTTGCGCTATAAAAGGAGCCATTTGAAGCATGTTTTACATTTGCAAATATCTTTCTTAAAAAGGAACCATGGACTTCTAAGAGGTATCATTATGTTGCGCTTGAGCTTCTCTATCTGTTCTTGACATCGGTTTATCTCTCTCATCATTATTTCTTGCGCAATCAAAAGAAAACGATTAAATCGCGTATATACTGTCATTTTGCGCTATAAAAGGAGCCATTTGAAGCATGTTTTACATTTGCAAATATCTTTCTTAAAAAGGAGCCATGGACTTCTAAGAGGTATCATTATGTTGCGCTTGAGCTTCTCTATCTGTTCTTGACATCGGTTTATCTCTCTCATCATTATTTCTTGCGCAATCAAAAGAAAACGATTAAATCGCGTATATACTGTCATTTTGCGCTATAAAAGGAGCCATTTGAAGCATGTTTTACATTTGCAAATATCTTTCTTAAAAAGGAACCATGGACTTCTAAGAGGTATCATTATGTTGCGCTTGAGCTTCTCTATCTGTTCTTGACATCGGTTTATCTCTCTCATCATTATTTCTTGCGCAATCAAAAGAAAACGATTAAATCGCGTATATACTGTCATTTTGCGCTATAAAAGGAGCCATTTGAAGCATGTTTTACATTTGCAAATATCTTTCTTAAAAAGGAACCATGGACTTCTAAGAGGTATCATTATGTTGCGCTTGAGCTTCTCTATCTGTTCTTGACATCGGTTTATCTCTCTCATCATTATTTCTTGCGCAATCAAAAGAAAACGATTAAATCGCGTATATACTGTCATTTTGCGCTATAAAAGGAGCCATTTGAAGCATGTTTTACATTTGCAAATATCTTTCTTAAAAAGGAACCATGGACTTCTAAGAGGTATCATTATGTTGCGCTTGAGCTTCTCTATCTGTTCTTGACATCGGTTTATCTCTCTCATCATTATTTCTTGCGCAATCAAAAGAAAACGATTAAATCGCGTATATACTGTCATTTTGCGCTATAAAAGGAGCCATTTGAAGCATGTTTTACATTTGCAAATATCTTTCTTAAAAAGGAACCATGGACTTCTAAGAGGTATCATTATGTTGCGCTTGAGCTTCTCTATCTGTTCTTGACATCGGTTTATCTCTCTCATCATTATTTCTTGCGCAATCAAAAGAAAACGATTAAATCGCGTATATACTGTCATTTTGCGCTATAAAAGGAGCCATTTGAAGCATGTTTTACATTTGCAAATATCTTTCTTAAAAAGGAACCATGGACTTCTAAGAGGTATCATTATGTTGCGCTTGAGCTTCTCTATCTGTTCTTGACATCGGTTTATCTCTCTCATCATTATTTCTTGCGCAATCAAAAGAAAACGATTAAATCGCGTATATACTGTCATTTTGCGCTATAAAAGGAGCCATTTGAAGCATGTTTTACATTTGCAAATATCTTTCTTAAAAAGGAACCATGGACTTCTAAGAGGTATCATTATGTTGCGCTTGAGCTTCTCTATCTGTTCTTGACATCGGTTTATCTCTCTCATCATTATTTCTTGCGCAATCAAAAGAAAACGATTAAATCGCGTATATACTGTCATTTTGCGCTATAAAAGGAGCCATTTGAAGCATGTTTTACATTTGCAAATATCTTTCTTAAAAAGGAACCATGGACTTCTAAGAGGTATCATTATGTTGCGCTTGAGCTTCTCTATCTGTTCTTGACATCGGTTTATCTCTCTCATCATTATTTCTTGCGCAATCAAAAGAAAACGATTAAATCGCGTATATACTGTCATTTTGCGCTATAAAAGGAGCCATTTGAAGCATGTTTTACATTTGCAAATATCTTTCTTAAAAAGGAACCATGGACTTCTAAGAGGTATCATTATGTTGCGCTTGAGCTTCTCTATCTGTTCTTGACATCGGTTTATCTCTCTCATCATTATTTCTTGCGCAATCAAAAGAAAACGATTAAATCGCGTATATACTGTCATTTTGCGCTATAAAAGGAGCCATTTGAAGCATGTTTTACATTTGCAAATATCTTTCTTAAAAAGGAAGCCATGGACTTCTAAGAGGTATCATTATGTTGCGCTTGAGCTTCTCTATCTGTTCTTGACATCGGTTTATCTCTCTCATCATTATTTCTTGCGCAATCAAAAGAAAACGATTAAATCGCGTATATACTGTCATTTTGCGCTATAAAAGGAGCCATTTGAAGCATGTTTTACATTTGCAAATATCTTTCTTAAAAAGGAAGCCATGGACTTCTAAGAGGTATCATTATGTTGCGCTTGAGCTTCTCTATCTGTTCTTGACATCGGTTTATCTCTCTCATCTTTATTTCTTGCGCAATCAAAAGAAAACGATTAAATCGCGTATATACTGTCATTTTGCGCTATAAAAGGAGCCATTTGAAGCATGTTTTACATTTGCAAATATCTTTCTTAAAAAGGAAGCCATGGACTTCTAAGAGGTATCATTATGTTGCGCTTGAGCTTCTCTATCTGTTCTTGACATCGGTTTATCTCTCTCATCTTTATTTCTTGCGCAATCAAAAGAAAACGATTAAATCGCGTATATACTGTCATTTTGCGCTATAAAAGGAGCCATTTGAAGCATGTTTTACATTTGCAAATATCTTTCTTAAAAAGGAAGCCATGGACTTCTAAGAGGTATCATTATGTTGCGCTTGAGCTTCTCTATCTGTTCTTGACATCGGTTTATCTCTCTCATCTTTATTTCTTGCGCAATCAAAAGAAAACGATTAAATCGCGTATATACTGTCATTTTGCGCTATAAAAGGAGCCATTTGAAGCATGTTTTACATTTGCAAATATCTTTCTTAAAAAGGAAGCCATGGACTTCTAAGAGGTATCATTATGTTGCGCTTGAGCTTCTCTATCTGTTCTTGACATCGGTTTATCTCTCTCATCTTTATTTCTTGCGCAATCAAAAGAAAACGATTAAATCGCGTATATACTGTCATTTTGCGCTATAAAAGGAGCCATTTGAAGCATGTTTTACATTTGCAAATATCTTTCTTAAAAAGGAAGCCATGGACTTCTAAGAGGTATCATTATGTTGCGCTTGAGCTTCTCTATCTGTTCTTGACATCGGTTTATCTCTCTCATCTTTATTTCTTGCGCAATCAAAAGAAAACGATTAAATCGCGTATATACTGTCATTTTGCGCTATAAAAGGAGCCATTTGAAGCATGTTTTACATTTGCAAATATCTTTCTTAAAAAGGAAGCCATGGACTTCTAAGAGGTATCATTATGTTGCGCTTGAGCTTCTCTATCTGTTCTTGACATCGGTTTATCTCTCTCATCTTTATTTCTTGCGCAATCAAAAGAAAACGATTAAATCGCGTATATACTGTCATTTTGCGCTATAAAAGGGCCATTTGAAGCATGTTTTACATTTGCAAATATCTTTCTTAAAAAGGAAGCCATGGACTTCTAAGAGGTATCATTATGTTGCGCTTGAGCTTCTCTATCTGTTCTTGACATCGGTTTATCTCTCTCATCTTTATTTCTTGCGCAATCAAAAGAAAACGATTAAATCGCGTATATACTGTCATTTTGCGCTATAAAAGGGCCATTTGAAGCATGTTTTACATTTGCAAATATCTTTCTTAAAAAGGAAGCCATGGACTTCTAAGAGGTATCATTATGTTGCGCTTGAGCTTCTCTATCTGTTCTTGACATCGGTTTATCTCTCTCATCTTTATTTCTTGCGCAATCAAAAGAAAACGATTAAATCGCGTATATACTGTCATTTTGCGCTATAAAAGGAGCCATTTGAAGCATGTTTTACATTTGCAAATATCTTTCTTAAAAAGGAAGCCATGGACTTCTAAGAGGTATCATTATGTTGCGCTTGAGCTTCTCTATCTGTTCTTGACATCGGTTTATCTCTCTCATCTTTATTTCTTGCGCAATCAAAAGAAAACGATTAAATCGCGTATATACTGTCATTTTGCGCTATAAAAGGAGCCATTTGAAGCATGTTTTACATTTGCAAATATCTTTCTTAAAAAGGAAGCCATGGACTTCTAAGAGGTATCATTATGTTGCGCTTGAGCTTCTCTATCTGTTCTTGACATCGGTTTATCTCTCTCATCTTTATTTCTTGCGCAATCAAAAGAAAACGATTAAATCGCGTATATACTGTCATTTTGCGCTATAAAAGGAGCCATTTGAAGCATGTTTTACATTTGCAAATATCTTTCTTAAAAAGGAAGCCATGGACTTCTAAGAGGTATCATTATGTTGCGCTTGAGCTTCTCTATCTGTTCTTGACATCGGTTTATCTCTCTCATCTTTATTTCTTGCGCAATCAAAAGAAAACGATTAAATCGCGTATATACTGTCATTTTGCGCTATAAAAGGGCCATTTGAAGCATGTTTTACATTTGCAAATATCTTTCTTAAAAAGGAAGCCATGGACTTCTAAGAGGTATCATTATGTTGCGCTTGAGCTTCTCTATCTGTTCTTGACATCGGTTTATCTCTCTCATCTTTATTTCTTGCGCAATCAAAAGAAAACGATTAAATCGCGTATATACTGTCATTTTGCGCTATAAAAGGAGCCATTTGAAGCATGTTTTACATTTGCAAATATCTTTCTTAAAAAGGAAGCCATGGACTTCTAAGAGGTATCATTATGTTGCGCTTGAGCTTCTCTATCTGTTCTTGACATCGGTTTATCTCTCTCATCTTTATTTCTTGCGCAATCAAAAGAAAACGATTAAATCGCGTATATACTGTCATTTTGCGCTATAAAAGGGCCATTTGAAGCATGTTTTACATTTGCAAATATCTTTCTTAAAAAGGAAGCCATGGACTTCTAAGAGGTATCATTATGTTGCGCTTGAGCTTCTCTATCTGTTCTTGACATCGGTTTATCTCTCTCATCTTTATTTCTTGCGCAATCAAAAGAAAACGATTAAATCGCGTATATACTGTCATTTTGCGCTATAAAAGGGCCATTTGAAGCATGTTTTACATTTGCAAATATCTTTCTTAAAAAGGAAGCCATGGACTTCTAAGAGGTATCATTATGTTGCGCTTGAGCTTCTCTATCTGTTCTTGACATCGGTTTATCTCTCTCATCTTTATTTCTTGCGCAATCAAAAGAAAACGATTAAATCGCGTATATACTGTCATTTTGCGCTATAAAAGGGCCATTTGAAGCATGTTTTACATTTGCAAATATCTTTCTTAAAAAGGAAGCCATGGACTTCTAAGAGGTATCATTATGTTGCGCTTGAGCTTCTCTATCTGTTCTTGACATCGGTTTATCTCTCTCATCTTTATTTCTTGCGCAATCAAAAGAAAACGATTAAATCGCGTATATACTGTCATTTTGCGCTATAAAAGGGCCATTTTGAAGCATGTTTTACATTTGCAAATATCTTTCTTAAAAAGGAAGCCATGGACTTCTAAGAGGTATCATTATGTTGCGCTTGAGCTTCTCTATCTGTTCTTGACATCGGTTTATCTCTCTCATCTTTATTTCTTGCGCAATCAAAAGAAAACGATTAAATCGCGTATATACTGTCATTTTGCGCTATAAAAGGGCCATTTTGAAGCATGTTTTACATTTGCAAATATCTTTCTTAAAAAGGAAGCCATGGACTTCTAAGAGGTATCATTATGTTGCGCTTGAGCTTCTCTATCTGTTCTTGACATCGGTTTATCTCTCTCATCTTTATTTCTTGCGCAATCAAAAGAAAACGATTAAATCGCGTATATACTGTCATTTTGCGCTATAAAAGGGCCATTTGAAGCATGTTTTACATTTGCAAATATCTTTCTTAAAAAGGAAGCCATGGACTTCTAAGAGGTATCATTATGTTGCGCTTGAGCTTCTCTATCTGTTCTTGACATCGGTTTATCTCTCTCATCTTTATTTCTTGCGCAATCAAAAGAAAACGATTAAATCGCGTATATACTGTCATTTTGCGCTATAAAAGGGCCATTTGAAGCATGTTTTACATTTGCAAATATCTTTCTTAAAAAGGAAGCCATGGACTTCTAAGAGGTATCATTATGTTGCGCTTGAGCTTCTCTATCTGTTCTTGACATCGGTTTATCTCTCTCATCTTTATTTCTTGCGCAATCAAAAGAAAACGATTAAATCGCGTATATACTGTCATTTTGCGCTATAAAAGGGCCATTTGAAGCATGTTTTACATTTGCAAATATCTTTCTTAAAAAGGAAGCCATGGACTTCTAAGAGGTATCATTATGTTGCGCTTGAGCTTCTCTATCTGTTCTTGACATCGGTTTATCTCTCTCATCTTTATTTCTTGCGCAATCAAAAGAAAACGATTAAATCGCGTATATACTGTCATTTTGCGCTATAAAAGGGCCATTTGAAGCATGTTTTACATTTGCAAATATCTTTCTTAAAAAGGAAGCCATGGACTTCTAAGAGGTATCATTATGTTGCGCTTGAGCTTCTCTATCTGTTCTTGACATCGGTTTATCTCTCTCATCTTTATTTCTTGCGCAATCAAAAGAAAACGATTAAATCGCGTATATACTGTCATTTTGCGCTATAAAAGGGCCATTTGAAGCATGTTTTACATTTGCAAATATCTTTCTTAAAAAGGAAGCCATGGACTTCTAAGAGGTATCATTATGTTGCGCTTGAGCTTCTCTATCTGTTCTTGACATCGGTTTATCTCTCTCATCTTTATTTCTTGCGCAATCAAAAGAAAACGATTAAATCGCGTATATACTGTCATTTTGCGCTATAAAAGGGCCATTTGAAGCATGTTTTACATTTGCAAATATCTTTCTTAAAAAGAAAGCCATGGACTTCTAAGAGGTATCATTATGTTGCGCTTGAGCTTCTCTATCTGTTCTTGACATCGGTTTATCTCTCTCATCTTTATTTCTTGCGCAATCAAAAGAAAACGATTAAATCGCGTATATACTGTCATTTTGCGCTATAAAAGGGCCATTTGAAGCATGTTTTACATTTGCAAATATCTTTCTTAAAAAGGAAGCCATGGACTTCTAAGAGGTATCATTATGTTGCGCTTGAGCTTCTCTATCTGTTCTTGACATCGGTTTATCTCTCTCATCTTTATTTCTTGCGCAATCAAAAGAAAACGATTAAATCGCGTATATACTGTCATTTTGCGCTATAAAAGGGCCATTTGAAGCATGTTTTACATTTGCAAATATCTTTCTTAAAAAGGAAGCCATGGACTTCTAAGAGGTATCATTATGTTGCGCTTGAGCTTCTCTATCTGTTCTTGACATCGGTTTATCTCTCTCATCTTTATTTCTTGCGCAATCAAAAGAAAACGATTAAATCGCGTATATACTGTCATTTTGCGCTATAAAAGGGCCATTTTGAAGCATGTTTTACATTTGCAAATATCTTTCTTAAAAAGGAAGCCATGGACTTCTAAGAGGTATCATTATGTTGCGCTTGAGCTTCTCTATCTGTTCTTGACATCGGTTTATCTCTCTCATCTTTATTTCTTGCGCAATCAAAAGAAAACGATTAAATCGCGTATATACTGTCATTTTGCGCTATAAAAGGGCCATTTTGAAGCATGTTTTACATTTGCAAATATCTTTCTTAAAAAGGAAGCCATGGACTTCTAAGAGGTATCATTATGTTGCGCTTGAGCTTCTCTATCTGTTCTTGACATCGGTTTATCTCTCTCATCTTTATTTCTTGCGCAATCAAAAGAAAACGATTAAATCGCGTATATACTGTCATTTTGCGCTATAAAAGGGCCATTTGAAGCATGTTTTACATTTGCAAATATCTTTCTTAAAAAGGAAGCCATGGACTTCTAAGAGGTATCATTATGTTGCGCTTGAGCTTCTCTATCTGTTCTTGACATCGGTTTATCTCTCTCATCTTTATTTCTTGCGCAATCAAAAGAAAACGATTAAATCGCGTATATACTGTCATTTTGCGCTATAAAAGGGCCATTTTGAAGCATGTTTTACATTTGCAAATATCTTTCTTAAAAAGGAAGCCATGGACTTCTAAGAGGTATCATTATGTTGCGCTTGAGCTTCTCTATCTGTTCTTGACATCGGTTTATCTCTCATCATTTTATTTCTTGCGCAATCAAAAGAAAACGATTAAATCGCGTATATACTGTCATTTTGCGCTATAAAAGGGCCATTTGAAGCATGTTTTACATTTGCAAATATCTTTCTTAAAAAGGAAGCCATGGACTTCTAAGAGGTATCATTATGTTGCGCTTGAGCTTCTCTATCTGTTCTTGACATCGGTTTATCTCTCTCATCTTTATTTCTTGCGCAATCAAAAGAAAACGATTAAATCGCGTATATACTGTCATTTTGCGCTATAAAAGGGCCATTTGAAGCATGTTTTACATTTGCAAATATCTTTCTTAAAAAGGAAGCCATGGACTTCTAAGAGGTATCATTATGTTGCGCTTGAGCTTCTCTATCTGTTCTTGACATCGGTTTATCTCTCTCATCTTTATTTCTTGCGCAATCAAAAGAAAACGATTAAATCGCGTATATACTGTCATTTTGCGCTATAAAAGGGCCATTTTGAAGCATGTTTTACATTTGCAAATATCTTTCTTAAAAAGGAAGCCATGGACTTCTAAGAGGTATCATTATGTTGCGCTTGAGCTTCTCTATCTGTTCTTGACATCGGTTTATCTCTCTCATCTTTATTTCTTGCGCAATCAAAAGAAAACGATTAAATCGCGTATATACTGTCATTTTGCGCTATAAAAGGGCCATTTGAAGCATGTTTTACATTTGCAAATATCTTTCTTAAAAAGGAAGCCATGGACTTCTAAGAGGTATCATTATGTTGCGCTTGAGCTTCTCTATCTGTTCTTGACATCGGTTTATCTCTCTCATCTTTATTTCTTGCGCAATCAAAAGAAAACGATTAAATCGCGTATATACTGTCATTTTGCGCTATAAAAGGGCCATTTTGAAGCATGTTTTACATTTGCAAATATCTTTCTTAAAAAGGAAGCCATGGACTTCTAAGAGGTATCATTATGTTGCGCTTGAGCTTCTCTATCTGTTCTTGACATCGGTTTATCTCTCTCATCTTTATTTCTTGCGCAATCAAAAGAAAACGATTAAATCGCGTATATACTGTCATTTTGCGCTATAAAAGGGCCATTTTGAAGCATGTTTTACATTTGCAAATATCTTTCTTAAAAAGAAAGCCATGGACTTCTAAGAGGTATCATTATGTTGCGCTTGAGCTTCTCTATCTGTTCTTGACATCGGTTTATCTCTCTCATCTTTATTTCTTGCGCAATCAAAAGAAAACGATTAAATCGCGTATATACTGTCATTTTGCGCTATAAAAGGGCCATTTGAAGCATGTTTTACATTTGCAAATATCTTTCTTAAAAAGGAAGCCATGGACTTCTAAGAGGTATCATTATGTTGCGCTTGAGCTTCTCTATCTGTTCTTGACATCGGTTTATCTCTCTCATCTTTATTTCTTGCGCAATCAAAAGAAAACGATTAAATCGCGTATATACTGTCATTTTGCGCTATAAAAGGGCCATTTTGAAGCATGTTTTACATTTGCAAATATCTTTCTTAAAAAGGAAGCCATGGACTTCTAAGAGGTATCATTATGTTGCGCTTGAGCTTCTCTATCTGTTCTTGACATCGGTTTATCTCTCTCATCTTTATTTCTTGCGCAATCAAAAGAAAACGATTAAATCGCGTATATACTGTCATTTTGCGCTATAAAAGGGCCATTTTGAAGCATGTTTTACATTTGCAAATATCTTTCTTAAAAAGGAAGCCATGGACTTCTAAGAGGTATCATTATGTTGCGCTTGAGCTTCTCTATCTGTTCTTGACATCGGTTTATCTCTCTCATCTTTATTTCTTGCGCAATCAAAAGAAAACGATTAAATCGCGTATATACTGTCATTTTGCGCTATAAAAGGGCCATTTTGAAGCATGTTTTACATTTGCAAATATCTTTCTTAAAAAGGAAGCCATGGACTTCTAAGAGGTATCATTATGTTGCGCTTGAGCTTCTCTATCTGTTCTTGACATCGGTTTATCTCTCTCATCTTTATTTCTTGCGCAATCAAAAGAAAACGATTAAATCGCGTATATACTGTCATTTTGCGCTATAAAAGGGCCATTTTGAAGCATGTTTTACATTTGCAAATATCTTTCTTAAAAAGGAAGCCATGGACTTCTAAGAGGTATCATTATGTTGCGCTTGAGCTTCTCTATCTGTTCTTGACATCGGTTTATCTCTCTCATCTTTATTTCTTGCGCAATCAAAAGAAAACGATTAAATCGCGTATATACTGTCATTTTGCGCTATAAAAGGGCCATTTTGAAGCATGTTTTACATTTGCAAATATCTTTCTTAAAAAGGAAGCCATGGACTTCTAAGAGGTATCATTATGTTGCGCTTGAGCTTCTCTATCTGTTCTTGACATCGGTTTATCTCTCTCATCTTTATTTCTTGCGCAATCAAAAGAAAACGATTAAATCGCGTATATACTGTCATTTTGCGCTATAAAAGGGCCATTTTGAAGCATGTTTTACATTTGCAAATATCTTTCTTAAAAAGGAAGCCATGGACTTCTAAGAGGTATCATTATGTTGCGCTTGAGCTTCTCTATCTGTTCTTGACATCGGTTTATCTCTCTCATCTTTATTTCTTGCGCAATCAAAAGAAAACGATTAAATCGCGTATATACTGTCATTTTGCGCTATAAAAGGGCCATTTTGAAGCATGTTTTACATTTGCAAATATCTTTCTTAAAAGGAAGCCATGGACTTCTAAGAGGTATCATTATGTTGCGCTTGAGCTTCTCTATCTGTTCTTGACATCGGTTTATCTCTCTCATCTTTATTTCTTGCGCAATCAAAAGAAAACGATTAAATCGCGTATATACTGTCATTTTGCGCTATAAAAGGGCCATTTTGAAGCATGTTTTACATTTGCAAATATCTTTCTTAAAAAGGAAGCCATGGACTTCTAAGAGGTATCATTATGTTGCGCTTGAGCTTCTCTATCTGTTCTTGACATCGGTTTATCTCTCTCATCTTTATTTCTTGCGCAATCAAAAGAAAACGATTAAATCGCGTATATACTGTCATTTTGCGCTATAAAAGGGCCATTTTGAAGCATGTTTTACATTTGCAAATATCTTTCTTAAAAAGGAAGCCATGGACTTCTAAGAGGTATCATTATGTTGCGCTTGAGCTTCTCTATCTGTTCTTGACATCGGTTTATCTCTCTCATCTTTATTTCTTGCGCAATCAAAAGAAAACGATTAAATCGCGTATATACTGTCATTTTGCGCTATAAAAGGGCCATTTTGAAGCATGTTTTACATTTGCAAATATCTTTCTTAAAAAGAAAGCCATGGACTTCTAAGAGGTATCATTATGTTGCGCTTGAGCTTCTCTATCTGTTCTTGACATCGGTTTATCTCTTTCATCTTTTTTTCTTGCGCAATCAAAAGAAAACGATTAAATCGCGTATATACTGTCATTTTGCGCTATAAAAGGGCCATTTTGAAGCATGTTTTACATTTGCAAATATCTTTCTTAAAAAGGAAGCCATGGACTTCTAAGAGGTATCATTATGTTGCGCTTGAGCTTCTCTATCTGTTCTTGACATCGGTTTATCTCTCTCATCTTTATTTCTTGCGCAATCAAAAGAAAACGATTAAATCGCGTATATACTGTCATTTTGCGCTATAAAAGGGCCATTTTGAAGCATGTTTTACATTTGCAAATATCTTTCTTAAAAAGGAAGCCATGGACTTCTAAGAGGTATCATTATGTTGCGCTTGAGCTTCTCTATCTGTTCTTGACATCGGTTTATCTCTCTCATCTTTATTTCTTGCGCAATCAAAAGAAAACGATTAAATCGCGTATATACTGTCATTTTGCGCTATAAAAGGGCCATTTTGAAGCATGTTTTACATTTGCAAATATCTTTCTTAAAAAGGAAGCCATGGACTTCTAAGAGGTATCATTATGTTGCGCTTGAGCTTCTCTATCTGTTCTTGACATCGGTTTATCTCTCTCATCTTTATTTCTTGCGCAATCAAAAGAAAACGATTAAATCGCGTATATACTGTCATTTTGCGCTATAAAAGGGCCATTTTGAAGCATGTTTTACATTTGCAAATATCTTTCTTAAAAAGGAAGCCATGGACTTCTAAGAGGTATCATTATGTTGCGCTTGAGCTTCTCTATCTGTTCTTGACATCGGTTTATCTCTCTCATCTTTATTTCTTGCGCAATCAAAAGAAAACGATTAAATCGCGTATATACTGTCATTTTGCGCTATAAAAGGGCCATTTTGAAGCATGTTTTACATTTGCAAATATCTTTCTTAAATAGGAAGCCATGGACTTCTAAGAGGTATCATTATGTTGCGCTTGAGCTTCTCTATCTGTTCTTGACATCGGTTTATCTCTTTCATCTTTATTTCTTGCGCAATCAAAAGAAAACGATTAAATCGCGTATATACTGTCATTTTGCGCTATAAAAGGGCCATTTTGAAGCATGTTTTACCTTTGCAAATATCTATCTTAAAAAGAAAGCCATGGTCAGCGATCACAAGCTATTTTTGCATACATAATGAACCGCATGACCTTTGACCTTGACCTCATGACCCCAAAATCTATTCAGCTCATCGGCTCTGCAAGTAACATACATGACCAAAGTTTGGCAGGAATCCATCAATCGGTTCTTCGGATAACGCGATCACGAGCTGTTTTTGCATACATAATGTGACCTTTGACCTTTGACCTTTGACCTTTGACCTCGTGACCCCAAAATCTAATCAGTTCATCGGCTCTGCAAGATACATACATGACCAAAGTTTGGCAGGAATCCATCAATCGGTTCTTCAGATAACGCGATCACGAGAACTGGACGTACAGACGGACGGACGGACGGACAACCCGAAAACATAATGCCTCCGGCTACTTCGTAACGGAGGCATAAAAACATATTTATGAAGAAAAAACGTAATACCGTAATTTGGAGGAAAAAACAGTAATTCCGGCAAAAACGGAATGGTTGGCAGCTCTGGCATATGGCATGTTGGTCCGGATCAAAAACTTGAAGCAATGCAGAACAAACGTATAAATCTTCAATACATCTTTACATCTCAATTTACCTTTAATTCCTGGATGGTATTGTGGAGTTTTCTCCTAATCGTTTCATCTTCTCTGATCCTGCCTTCTTTCTCCTCCACAGTAGCCTTGAGCGCCGCCACCTCTGCTTCCAGATCGGAGATCCTGCTACCTTTCTGTCTGCAAGAATCCACAGACTGCTCTTGCTGGTGCTAAATGTATAACAAGAGCAAGCAAACACAAAGAATACTTGTCAAAATGTACACAATGAGATCCATGTAACACTGTTGGTAGTTATTTGAGACAATTTATTGTCTCAAATAACTACCAAGGAAGACTGAACTGAAGCTTTGCTGTGGGGTAAAAGTACAGCTTTTTGCATCAATGACCCCTGCACTTGCTGATCTGTATGTCTAGGCTTGAAGTGTCATTGATTTTCTAAATGGCTCTGGGTTTGTTGACATATACTATAATGTACATGTGTCCCCAAGACAGTGAAAAATGAAATTATGTTTATAAAATTCAAACATGTAATTTTAGTATCAGGACCATTTATATTTTTCAGAAATGCCAATTTTTGGACCTTAATCCTATATTCATATTTAGTAATCAGATAGGAATACTATGATGAGTTTTTACAATTTTACTGTAAACTACCGTATTTGCCGGCGTAAAGGCCGCAGTATTTTCGGAAGAGAAAATTCAAAAAGTCTGGGTGCGGCCTTTGCGCAACAGCTAAAAATTCAGCGGTCAAAACAGCACGTCCATTCCTACATATGGGACTAAAATGACTATACAATGGTACAGGACATTTCTAGAATAACTCCACACATCTAACCGACAATTCTTTGTTGCATTGTTGACATAAAGACGAAAATAAACTTCATTTCTTATTTTTCTGACAAAATCTACCGGTAGATCTAGATTTAAGTATGTGCCATTGCATGGTTAAAAAGTAAAAGGGACCGTAACGGAGCTAGCTGCCGTGCAACGCAACTGCGCATCCTGGTATTCTATGTAGGATACCAAATCTGCCTGTGATGCAGTACTAATTTAAAAATCGATGAAGATTTGCTAGATTACAATCATTTTTGAGGTAAACTTCCTGTAAATTTATAAGAATATTGATAAATTTGGGTATCAGTTTGTAGAAAAAATAGTGTTCTAACAAGAAAATTAAGATTATTTTGTTTGGTCCGTTTGGTTTTTGTTTTTTTTGTCCTCTACGAAATGTCATAGTTGGGGGTGCGGCCTACAGTGTATGCAGCGCTGCGGCAAATACGGTATAGCAAATCAAATAACTGTGATATCAAACTCATTTGCTACAACTAGTCTTTCAGAATGTGTTTCAGAAATATTATTCATGCAAATTTTTGAGTTTCTTTTTTGAAGGCAATCACCGGATAGCATCTCACTTACCTGTGACCAAATTTAGTCAAAATACAATTAACAATTTCACAGTAATTAGAAATAAAGACATTTTTGAAGTTACAATCATTCAAACACAAATTGGCCACTCTATGACCTACATGAATCTTGCAAGATTCCCTTCCATTTGCTCTGTACTAAAACAGAATCAGAAATTTCTATTTACCATAAATTAGATATTCATTGAATTTAAAAACTAATTTTATGTTCATTATTGCAAAGTTGAAACGTTGATTCGACAAGGTTATCAAAATGTAATGCTTGGAAGCATTTGAAGTAAAGATTATTATAAATTAAAAAACGCTTAAATACAGCCCCGGCATAGCACATGAAGAGCTCTCCGAACGCTGCTGAGATTGTGTGAGATCACAGTATGGACATGATTTGCACAAGCAGACGATGTCCCATGACATCTCACACATTTTCAGTGCCTGTGTTTTCATCTTTTCTTGAGTTCTTTCTCTTACTTCACTACCGTCAGGCTAAATGTATAATCTATTGCCTCACTCTAAACCCCGCGCATGGTTGTGTTTTGATGACAATTAAATGCAGCGATACAAAACTAAAGGAGTCTGTCGCTTGTAAACAGAATAAGACGCCATTGTATATTCAGCTGCACACACCGCGGTATGTTCTGCGTTCCAAGAGGGAACAAATGCCGTCCTTACTATCATTCGGGGGTTTTTCAATTTGAAAGTCTGGTTTCTTTGACTGTTAATTAACCCCTATCCTGTGTATTTACAAGCAAAAGATTTTAGTTATCAGAATCGGGTCATATCCCCTTTTGAATGGTTTGACATGCCATTACATTTATATACACTAAACTAATAATTAGACAAATAATAGCTTTGCAATTATGTTTATTCTTTATGGGATGTCGTCTGCCTTGGCAGTATTGGTCCATATAGTGACGTCATTAAAACATCGTTATTTTTCCGGCGAATCTCTCGTATATCCCAGCTGCTATCGAGTCGCTATGGAGGTAGTTGTATTTGTAGTTTTATAAATCACCCGATATGTAGTTGACCTAAAACTTGTAAGATGGCCATCTGTTAGCTTACCAGTTTCTAGTGATACATGAGTTGACATATTTGTGATTTTCTTTGAATTTCACCTTTAAAGAAAATGTTCAATCATACATGTATCCTAAATAAAATTATTTCAAATATGTTCCTATACAACCCCTGTATCAAACAAAACTTTTCAATTATCACTAAGAGAATGAAAGTTTATGAAATTTCTGTAGAGAGCAAACTGGAGAGGAACTTGCTCGATATGTCAAAGTGTTGCCAATTTGTGTTTCACCGATGACAACTTTAAATATTCATGACTTTCCTGCTTTTAATCTGATATTGCTCAAATTTTTCATCAATTTGTTTCTTTTATTTTTCTGCTTTTATTTATACCAACTGATTATTAGGGTGGACTTCCTCTTTAATTGTAGGAGGTACATGTAGATAATAGACCAATATTTACCTTAGTGGCATCCAACTGCGCTATATGACCAGCTTGTGCTGCTGTCATGGAAGCTATAGAGCTTTTTAGACCCGAACACTCCCAACGTGATGCTGTAAGATCGCCCTCTACAGTCTCAATTTGTTGTTTCAGACTTCTCATCGTCATCTCCAAGTCTTCTTTCTGTTGATTAAGACGTCGCTCCACTATGGAATGCTCGTCCTCCGCATTCCTACAATCAGAAAACAAAGTTTGAAGAAGAAAATGATGGGGTAATCCCGGGTTTCGTTACCATTGACATTCTGGGCCACAAGACAGTCCACATCGTCATCATTCATACATTACAGAGATGAATCTATATTTTGAAAATAGTTGATACAAAGCAGTAAGCTTAACTCAGATCAAATACAGCTGCAAATAAAATTCACTAGGTTCTACTCTTAAACTATGATCCGTGTTGGGGGTACAATAATCATGAGGAATGATATCATATCCAGAATAAATTTGTATCAAACTTTCATCTCTGCATTGGCCACTATGCGGACATGGTAATGCAAGAAAGTAAAATACAAACAATTTGGAATTACTCACATGCTCTACAACCAATTAATCAAATACTCGTACACACAAACATACCCACTGACTACATGCCATATCCTGCCTTAATGCAGGCCTGCAGCTGTGTCAGATCTATGTTTAGATTTTTTAGATCTTGATGCATAGCTATTGACACTATGAAGTCAGAAGGTTCTCTATGAGATACACCATTGATATCTGGGCCCCGTTCATAGAAGCCAACGTTACTAGTTACTATCTCGTAAATTAATAGGCGAGTAAAAAGAACCAAGCCATAGCCTTAGTCGCAATACCACCGGAATATTTAAAAAAGTAATATTAGGAAAAATGCAATTATTTAAATGAATTAGTAACAAAAAGATTGAAAATGATACCAGGAAATAAGAGATGAAATATACTTCTAATTTTTTGTGTAGATTATACAATATAATTGTGAGTATTTCATTACATGACCAGGGCATCAGTTATGTTCTTGAGTTGGGTACCCCCCAGATATTTTCATTTAACAGTATAGTATTAATGACTGCTTTGAGAGACGCCTCGGGCAATAGCACAATTCTAACCTTCCCTTGAGCGTATAAAAACAACTATTTCTCGAATATCAAAGCAGTCATTCATACTTTTATATGCCGAAAACAAAAGAGTCAACTAATGACACCACCTTGGCCTTTCTCTAGTTTATCTGCACGGTTGTTTTTCATGAGTGTATCTTTGAGAGTAGACTAGGTCGCGCAATGCACGTAGACTGCATAGAGAGTAGCTCAAAATACACGGGGGCGGTGGGCGATTCGCCCCCGTGAGCTACATAATCGCCCCCGTCAGGTTGCTCACGGGGGCGATTGCAAAATTAAAAATCGCCCCGGTGGAATTATAATAAAGATTATCTTTTCTGTTATAACTTTATTACAATATTGAGTTTCAATTTTCAAACCTTAAACCAATGAAATGGAACTAAGATTAGCGTGCAAGATTTCTCGTTTTACGAGTAGGCCTATTATTACCGATTCAGCTTGCAGTGCAGTGCCGCCGTCAGCAGTGGTTATAGGCCTATCGCGCAAGGGCAGAAACATGGTCGGAGAAGTTTTTCGTTGTCAGCAAATAATGAACCTCGACCAGTAAATCAATATTAGGGACTTTTAGAATTGCACGTTGAGAACGTGGACTGCAACGTGTGACCTCCTTTTAAGGCACTGCCAGTGCTTAAAAGGACGCCACATGTGACTGTCAGTGCCTTAAAAGGAAGTAACACGTCCACGCAAATCTAAAAGTCACTATTGAGAACATGAACATGGTAACATGGGCAGATCTACGGGGGGGGGGGTTAGGGGTTTAACCCTCTCCTCCCACCCCCACCCCCGGACCCCTTCGGCTGCCAAGTGAAAATGTGATATTAAAGCGGGGGGAGGGGGATGCTGGAGAGGAGGACTACTAATCTATTTTATTTTTTTCAGGGGGCCAGGGGGCGAGGGGAAGTGAAGCGCCGTTTTAGCATGACTTTCTTTTTAACTCTTACTTTCACCTATCTCAGATAACCCTAAGTTTTTGGTTGCTGCTTTATATGTAGTTGATAATGCATGATTAAAGTAAAGAGAGAGAGAGAGAGAGTGAGAGAGAGAACCACCATCATTTTGCAATGGTTCAGGGTTCGTGTAATGTACATTTGAAACCATTTCTTAGCGTCTCAACCCTAAAAAAATAGCAAAACTATTTTTGAGGAAAAGCATTATACTGAATTATCTAAAGAATAATAGCTTTATATTGGATCATACTAATACTGATACGGGATAAAGACAATGTGGTATTTGTATAGAGGTATTCCAAAATGACATTCTGATAATCAACATTAATTTGTTCTGGTATCAATGTATATACGCATAATACAACTGATCAACGGTGTCGATTTGTATTCGTGGTTGGGGGGGGGGGGGGATAATAGGTGCCAAAATATTTTCGGCAATGGATCAAAGCAACCAAGAGGTAGGAGCGTGTGGCAGGTTGCACCCCTCCCTTACAAGTTATTAACCTTTTCAAGTCACCCTCAATAAAGATAACATTTCAGAGAATATGGGGCCTGTTAGGGTCCCACATGGGCTTGCAACTTGGGTTATTATCCTCTCAAGCGCGTAGCAAGAATTTCATTTTAGGGGGGCGGAAGTGAGCACGCGAAGCGTGCAAATCACTTACAGAGCGCGCAAAGGGCGCTCCCTAGGGGGTAGGTGCAGGGATTCGCGCGGAAGCTTTGATGTTTCATTAAATTATTAGAGAAAGAAGACGATTTGTTTTACCGTTCTCGACTCTTAATCCTTGTTTGAATAAAGTTCCCCTTCCTCCGCGCATAGCGCGGAAGCTCTGACATTTCATTAAATTATTAAAGAAAGGAGACGATTCGTTGTACCGGCATTCTTGACTCTTAATCCTTGTCTGAATTCAGTCCACCCCTCCCTCCCTCGCGAAGCGCGGAAGCTTTGACGTTTCATTAAATTATTAGGGAAAGAAGACGATGCGTTGAACCATTCTTGACTCCTTATCCTTGTCTGAATTCAATTTTCCCCCCCCCCTGTCCCGCGCGAAGCGCGGAAGCTTTGATGTTTCATTAAATTATTAGGGAAAGCAGACGATGCGTTGAACCGTTCTCGACTCCTTATCCTTGTCTGAATTCAACCCCCCCCCCCCTGTCCCGCGCGAAGCGCGGAAGCTTTGATGTTTCATTAAATTATTAGGGAAAGAAGACGATGCGTTGAACCGTTCTCGACTCTTAATCTTTGTTCTTCCTACGTCCCCTTCCTTTCTTCTTTCTCTCTCTCTCTTTTTTTGGCCGGCGTTTTTTTTTTTTTTTTTTTGGGGGGGGGGGGCGACAGCCCCTACCTCCTCCCACCTGGCTATGCGCCTATATCCTCTCTTTCTCTCATGATCTCTCTCTCTCCCACTCTCTACTTCTTTTTTGCACTTTTGCGCTTCGCGCTTAACATTTAGCTCGTTGCTTTTTAACGCTGCGGCTTTGCATTTGGCGCACTGCATTTCTATGATGCTGTTGATTGAATAAATTGAATAAATTCATCAATTCCTGATAAAGCCGTATGACCGAGAATTGAATTTATTTTTGTCTCATATACGGTTGTCTCATTTATTTATGTATTATGCAAATTAGATAGTAAAATGTGTATATTTATTGATGGTCATCTTGCGAGTAATAACCATTAACTACTCTCATCGGGCTCTCATTAATTTTTCTCTTAATTTTTTTTTTTGATGATGAATTATTGGGGGGGGGGGGGAATGATTGTACAGGCCATCCTCCCCACCTGAAATATTGGGGGGGGGGGATATATCCCACCCATCCCCCCCCCCCCGGGCTAAATAGGGTTAATAATACATGTACTTAAAAAAGAATAATGAAAAGAATAAAACTAGAAATTTAATTCGCCATGGGGACGAATTAGGTGGTCTGTCTTCAAGTCTTATGATAGATTATAATATTTACTATATTGAGAAAGGGAGAAGTTATATAGACATGTAAACAATGATGATCATCATGATGATCATGATGATCATGATCTTGATAGTAATGGGGATTACAATGATGATGATGATGATGATCATGATGATGTTGATGATTATCATCAACAGACCACGATGACATCAGACTGAAAAAAATGAGAAAACATTTAGATAGTATATAGTCTCAGCTACAACATACTCAAAAATCAACAAAAATCAAGCCGAAATAACGGCGATATTGCTCGCAAAAGACAAGAATGTAGAATCCAGATCTGAGAAAAAGTCATCTCCCTTAAGGATTACACGCCAAAAGTAATGGATCAAGTGATAATAGGGTAATATTAAAGTAAATATGGTTGTTTATTACATTATTTGCGATTGTACGTGTTTTAATATTCAAAGGAGATGGTACAGTGAAAGGTCAAAAAGAAAAAAAAGTGAAGAAAAAAAATTGTTGGAAACGCCCGGACTCGAACCAGGGACCTCGAGGTCGGAAGTCAAGTGCGTTACCGATATACCAAAACATTTCCAATAGAGATTACACGTAAACTGAAAATTGAATTCTCAAATCCCACTTTGTAAGTGAAATATGAGCATGATCCCGGCATCTGATCGAAAAATAAAGGGCACACTTGTGATAGCTTATTGTCTCAGCTACAACATACTCAAAGCTCAGCGTTAACGAAGATAAAAACGACGGAGATATTGCTCGTGAAAGACGGGAATGTAGAATCCAGTTTTCAGAAAAAGTCATGTCCCATAGAGAATACACGCAAAATGTGAAAAATTGACATGCCTCCATTAATTGCAAAAATATGCCATGATACCTTTGTCAAAATGATATATCGTGGTAACTACATTTGTAGAGAATATTCTCAGGTAGAACATATCAAAATTTGAAAGAAAATTGATCAATATTTACAGAGATACAATCAATTTTGCAAAAATCTGCTGACGTCATAATATGCAAATTGAAATTTTGAGTTCGGAGGCCATTATGATGACGTCATGAGTTAATTGAGGGTCAAATGAGACATGAAATCATATCTCCAACTCATGCTTTTTCCAATCATGATATAAAAGTTGGGGGTCAATTGACTATCTGAAGAGCTATTTCGATTTTTAAAATGGCATGTTTTTGATCAAATTTGCATTATATTGCCCATAGCAGCACGCGCAGATTCTAAACTTTGACGCGCGCTCAAGGCCTTATGAAAGGTCAAGAGTGACTGAAATTAATGCAAATTGTCATTTACGGTAAGAGGAATCTAAATCATGTACACAAAATTTGAATTTGACCTTTAACGCGCGTTGTGAGCGCGCGCAACGCGCGCGGGGACACGTACGGACGGAAAATTTCGAAATGCTTAAAATGACCTGATTCGTACTCTCCTTTAATATTTAAGTGATTTTGAGCATTTTTAAATTTTGACGCGCACGTACGCGCGCATCATGACCTTTATGTGACCTTTGATGACATGACCTATTGACCCTTGACCTGAAATATATGTAATATGAATATGAATGACCTTTGCTTATGCATCATGAAGATATGATGGGTAACGTGATTTCACAAAATGGCGCCTGGATGACGTCACGATGACCCGATGACCTTGAAAATATTCCTGTCACGTCTCATGACAATGACCTATGACTGTCAAAATTGACAGAAATTAACACAACCGATCTTGAGTTAACCGATAAACAAAAAACGGGAAGAAATAAATAAAAACTAGATTTGTAGTACTTGTTTGGAACAAGTATAGGTGGGCTCAGTGGCGGATCCAGGGGGGGGGGGGGGCCGGGGGGCCCGGCCCCCCCCCCCCTTTGAGAAAAAAAATCATGTAAAATCACGTGATTTTTACCTTTTTTGGGGGTTGGGCCCCCCCCCCCCCCTGGCGCTCAAGGGGGGGGGGTGCAAATTAATTTTTTTTGAGGATCAAAAAAAAAAAAAAAAAATTAAGAAATTAAGACAAGCGATCTTGAGTTAACCGATAAACAAAAAACGGGAAGAAATAAAAATAAATAATAATAATAAATAAATAAAGAAAGAAAATTCTGACGAAAACAATTGGTGATCTGTTTTCAACAGACCACCTAATAAATAAATAAATAAAGGCAATTCTTACGAAATTATAAGGTGGTCTGTACGATATACAGCCCACCTGAAAATAAACTAGATTTGTAATACTTGTTTAGAACAAGTATAGGTGGGCTGATCCAACCAAAAATTGAGACAAAATGAAGGATACATTTGAGAGAGCTTTTTGTCTCAGCTACAACATACTCGAAGTTCAGCGTAAACGAAGCTAAAACGACGTAGATATTGCTCGCGAAAGACGGGAATGTAGAATCAAGTTTTGAGAAAAAGTCATGTCCCATAGACAATACACGCAAAATGTGAAAAATTGACATTCCTCCTTTAATCGCAAAATTACGCCATTATGCTTTTGTCAATTTTGCCTTGGTCAATTAAAAATTGTGAATACTGCATTTGTAGAACATTGTCTCAGCTAAAACATATACAATTTTGGAAGAAAATTGATCAATATTAAGAGAGATACTATCAATTTTCCAAAAATATGATGACAACATAATATGCAAATTGAAATTTTGAGTTCGGAGGACATTATGATGACGTCATGAGTTAATTGAGGGTCAAATAAGACATGAAATCATAGCTCCAATTTATATTCTATCACAATATGAAAAAAGAACTAGATTTGTAATACTTGTTTGGAACAACATACTCGAAGTTCAGCGTAAATGAAGCTAAAACGACGTAGATATTGCTCGCGAAAGACGGGAATGTAGAATCAAGTTTTGAGAAAAAGTCATGTCCCATAGAGAATAGACGCAAAATGTTAAAAATTGACATGCCTCCTTTAATCGCAAAAATACGCCATGATGCCTTTGTCAAAATGAAAAATTGTGGTCACTATATTTGTAGAAAATTGTCTCAGCTAGAACATATTTAAATTTGGAAGAAAAACGATTTATATCTACAGAGAATATGCTGACATCATAACATGCAAATTGAAATTTTGAGTTCGGAGGTCATTATGATGATGTCATGAGTTAATAGAGGGTCAAATGAGACATCAACAAATACTTCCGAATCATACTCTATTAAAATATGAAAACAAATTTGGGGTCACCGTGCATCCTAAAGAGCTACAATGGATTTTGTATAGGCATGTTTTTGCCACTATATGCTATGTATTACAAGATGTCGCGCGCACGGAATTTTTTGTTAAACGGTCGATCATTCCGTTATTAATAGTCATAAAGAGACAAACATGGTATCAATTTGTTTGTAAAAATATGTGGAATATTATGAGAGGAAAAAAATGGCGATTCTATGTTGTGTTATAGTTTTACGGGCGAACACGCGCGCACACGATTTTTTTAAATAAATGCTTAAAATGGCCTAAAACGTATGCAAAATGATTTTAAAACGATTTTGAGCATTTGAAAATTTTGCGCGCGCATTGACGCGCGGACGTACGCACACGCGCGCGTTATTTGACCTGAAATTGACCGGACGGATATTGACCTTGATCATGATAAATATGAATGAGAAATAGCTTTTGGTTATAAAGATATGATCATGAGTTGATTTTCCGAAAATTTTACAAAATGGCGCCTAAATGACGTCATCAGTCAAGGTCAATGTTGAAAACGTTATTGTGCTTTGTACATTTCCCCATACATATGTGTGCCAAATTTGAAGGCATTTGATTGAGCCATTTTCAAGTAATCGTGCTTACAAAAAAGTGGTTAGAAATAAGAAAAAGATACTAGATTTGTAATACTTGTTTGGAACAAGTATAGGTGGGCAGATCCAACAAAAAATTGAGACGAAATAAAGGGTACATTTGAGATAGCTTTTTGTCTCAGCTACAACATACTCGAAGTTCAGCGTAAATGAAGCTAAAACGACGTAGATATTGCTCGCGAAAGACGGGAATGTAGAATCAAGTTTTGAGAAAAAGTCATGTCCCATTGAGAATACACGCAAAATGTGAAAAATTGACATGCCTCCTTAAATCGCAAAAATACGCCATGATGCCTTTGTCAAAATGAAAAATTGTGGAGACTGGATTTGTAGAAAATTGGCTCAGCTAGAACATATCAAAATTTTGAAGAAAATCGATGAATTTTTATAAAGATACAATCAATTTTCCAAAAATATCGTCATAATATGCAAATTGAAATTTTGAGTTCGGAGGCCTTTATGATGACGTCATGAGTTAGTTGAGGTTTAAATGAGACATGAAATCAAATCTCCGATTCATACGCTATCAAAATATGATAAAAAAATTGGGGTCAGCTTACATCCTAAAGAGCTACAATGGATTTTGTATAGGCATGTTTTTGCCCATATATGCTATGTAATACAAGAGCTCGCACGCACGGACATGTATCTTAAACGGACGCTCACTCCGTTATTAATGGTCAGAAAAAGGTGAACAAGGTATCAAAATGCTTGGAAAAATGTGCCAAATATGATGAAAAAGAAAATTTGGCTAATTTATGTTGCAAAAATTCAGTACGCGCGAAAACGCGCGCGCATGCGCGTGTGCGAGATTTTTTATAAATTTTTTATAAAATGCTTAGAATGGCCTAAAACGTATGCAAAATGATTTTGAGACGTTTTTAAGCAATTTAAAATTTTGCGCGCGTACTGACGCGCGGACGTACGCGCATTCGCGCGTTATTTTACCTGCAATTGACCGGACGGATATTGACCTTAATCGTGATAAATATGAATGAGAAATAACTTTTGGTTATGAAGATATGATCATGTGTTGATTTTCGTAAAATTTTACAAAATGGCGCCTAGATGACGTCATCAGTGAATGTTAATTTTAAAAACGTTATTGTGCTTTGTACATATGCCTATACATATGTGTGCCAAATTTGAAGGCATTTGATTGAGCCATTTTCAAGTAATCGTGCTTACAAAAAAGTGGTTCGAAATAAGAAAAATAAAGAATAACTAGATTTGTAATACTTGTTTGGAACAAGTATAGGTGGGCTGATCCAACAAAAAATTGAGACAAAATGAAGGGTACATTTGAGATAGCTTTTTGTCTCAGCTACAACATATCAAAATTTGGAAGAAAATCGATTAATATTTACAGAGCTACAATCAATTTTCCATAAATATGCTGACGTCATAATATGCAAATTGGAATTTTGGGTTCGGAGGCCATTATGATGATGTCATGAGTTAATTGAGGGTCAAATGAAACATGAAATCATATCTCCAATTTAATCTCTATCAAAATATGAAAACAAAATTGGGGTCACCTTGCATCCTAAAGAGCTACAATGGATTTTGTATAGGCATGTTTTTGCCCATATATGCTATGTATTACAAGAGCTCGCGCGCACTGGAATTTATGTTAAACGGTCGATCATTCCGTTATTAAGAGTCATAAAGAGACAAACACGGTATTAATTTGTTTGTAAAAATATGTGGAATATTATAAAAGAAAAAAAATGGCGATTCTGTATTGTGTAATAGTTTTACGCGCGAAAACGCGCGCGCATTCGCGTGTGCGCGATTTTTTATAAAATGCTTAGAATGGCCTAAAACCTATGCAACATGATTTTGAGACGATTTTGAGCATTTAAAAATTTTGCGCGCGCATTGACGCGCGGACGTACGCGCACACGCGCGTTGTTTCATCTGAAATTGACCGGACGGATATTGACCTTGATCATGATAAATATGAATGAGAAATAATCTTTGGTTATGAAGATATGATCATGTGTTGATTTTCGTAAAATTTTACAAAATGGCGCCTAGATGACGTCATCAGTGAAGGTCAATGTTGAAAACATTATTGTGCTTTGTACATATGCCTATACATATATGTGCCAAATTTCAAGGCATTTGATTGAGCCATTTTCAAGTAATCGTGCTTACAAAAAAGTGGTTCGAAATAAGAAAAATAAAGAATAATAAATAAATAAAGGCAATTCTTGCGAAATTATAAGGTGGTCTGTACGATATACAGCCCACCTGATAAATAAAGGCAATTCTAACGAAATTATAAGGTGGTCTGTACGTTATACAGCCCACCTGATAATAAAGGCAATTCTAACGAAATTATAAGGTGGTCTGTACGTTATACAGCCCACCTGATAAAGAATAAATAATAAAGAAAATTCTGACGAAAAGAATAGGTGATCTGTCGAAACGACAGACCACCTAATAAATAAAGAAAGAAAATTCTGACGAAAACAATAGGTGATCTGTCGAAAACGACAGACCACCTAAAAATTGTAATAACATAGTACAACTACTACTACTAATGATAATATATTAGTAACATCTATATACATGTAGCACTTAAAGCTACTTGCGCCCTCCATACAGCCAAAATGCCTAAACGGTACCCATTGGTCTCCCCCCCCCCCCATGGTCCCCTTTTTCTTATGTTAATTGAGAGCTGGGGTTGTAAAGGAACATATTTGCAATAATTTTATTAAGGAACATTTTCTTTAGGGTAAATACTAAATAGAAATTTCTGATTCTGTTTTTAGTACAGAGCAAATGGGAGGGAACCTTGCAAGATTCCACTACCAGCTATACAAACAATAACAAAACTAGAATTTAATTCGTCACGAGGACGAATAAGGTGGTCTGTCTTCAAGTCTTATAATAGATTAAAATATATTTACTATATTGAAAAAGGGAGAAGTTATATAGACATGTAAACAATGATGATCATGATGATGATCATGATCTTGATAGTAATGGTGATATCGATGTTGATGATGATGATGATGATGATGATCATGATGATGTCGATGATAATCATCAACAGACCATGATGACATCTGATTGAAAAAAATGAGGGGACCTTTATATACATGTAGCATAGTCTCAGCTACAACATACTCCAAAATCAACAAAAACCAAGCGGAAATAACGGCGATATTGCTCGCAAAAGACAGGAATGTAGAATCCAGATTTGAGAAAAAGTCATCTCCCATAGGGACTACACGCAAAAAGTAATGGATCAAGTGATAATAGGGGAATAAAAAGGTAAATATGGTTGTTTATTACATTATTTGCGATTGTACGTGTTTTAATATTCAAAGGAGATGGTACAGTGAAAGGTTAAAAAGAAAAAAATTGTTGGAGACGCCCGGACTCGAACCAGGGACCTCGAGGTCGGAAGTCAAGTGCGTCACCAATATACCAAAACATTTCCCATAGAGATTACACGTAAACGAAAAATTGAATTCTCAAATCCCACTTTGTAAGTAAGAATCTGATCGAAAAATAGAGGGCACACTTACGATAGCATATTGTCTCAGCTACAACATACTCAAAGCTCAGCGTAAACGAAGATAAAACGACGGAGATATTGCTCGCGAAAGACAAGAATGTAGAATCCAGTTTTGAGAAAAAGTCATGTCCCGTAGAGAATACACGCAAAATGTGAAAAATTGACATGCCTCCTTTAATCGCAAAAATACGCCATAATGCCATTGTCAAAATGAAATATCGTGATAACTGCATTTGTAGAGAATATTCTCAGCTAAAACATATCAAAATTTGAAAGAAAATTGCTTAATATTAAGAGAGATACAATCAATTTTCCATAAATATACTGACGTCATAATATGCAAATTGAAATTTTGAGTTTGGAGGCCATTATGATGACGTCATGAGTTAATTGAGGGTCAAATGAGACATGAAATCATATTTCCAACTCATAATCTATCCAAATATGAAAAATTATTGGGAGTTCCTATCTATTCGGAAGAGTTACAATGAATTTTGTATAGGCATGTTTTTGCCCATGTATTGTGGATAAAGATAATGCAGATCCGCACGTGCTGTCAACTTTGACGGACGCTCATTGCGTTATCACTGGTCAGAAAAAGGTGAACAAGGTATCAAAATGCTTGGAAAAATGTGGTTGATATGATAGAGAAAATTTGGCGTTTCTATGTTGTAAAATGTCAGTACGCGTGATTACGCGCGGAAACGTGTAAAAAATAAGTGCTCTCGCGCAAAATTTTGAAAATGCTAACAATGGCCTGAAACGTGTGCAAAAATTTTTTAGAACGAATTTGAGCATTTTAAAATTTTGATGCGCGCGTACGTGCGCGTCGAGTTGCGCGCGCGGAATTTGTTGACATTTTAAGTTGACCTTTGACCTCAAGTTGATTTATCCTAAATATGGTTTATTTTTGATGACTCATTATTGAGATATGATCATGACCTGATTTTTACAAAATGGCGCCTGGATGACGTCACGATGACCTAATGACCTTGAAAAAGTAAATTAAACTTGAAACCATAGGGCTTGATGACTGACAGAAATTCAAAGGAAATTGATTATGTCAATTTCGAGTAAACGTGTGCACAAAAGAGTGTATGGAAGAAATAAAAATAAACTAGAATTTAAATCGTCACGAGGACGATTAAGGTGGTCTGTCTTCAAGTCTTATGATAGATTATAATATTTACTTTATTGAGAAAGGGAGAAATTATATAGATATGTAAACAATGATGATCATCATGATGATGATGATGATGATCTTGATAGTAATGGTGATGACGATGATGATGATGATGATCATGATGATGTTGATGATTATCATCAACAGACCATGATGACATCAGACTGACAAAAATGAGAGAACATTTAGATAGTATATAGTCACAGCTACAACATACTCAAAAATCAACAAAAATCAAGCCGAAATAACGGCGATATTGCTCGCAAAAGACAAGATTTTGTAGAATCCAGATTTGAGAAAAAGTCATCTCCCATAAGGATTGCACGCAAAAAGTAATGGATCAAGTGATAATAGGGTGATAATAGGGTAATAATAAAGTAAATATGGTTGTTTATTACATTATTTACGATTGTACGTGTTTTAATATTGAAAGGAGATGGTACAGTGAAAGGTCAAAAAGAAAAAAAAAGTGAAGAAAACAAATTGTTGGAGACGCCCGGACTCGAACCAGGGACCTCGAGGTCGGAAGTCAAGTGCGTTACGGATATACCAAAACATTTCCCATAGAGATTACACGTAAACGGGAAATGGAATTCTCAAATCCCACTTTGGAAGTGAAATATGAGCATGATCCCGGCATCTGAATGAAAAATAAAGGGCACACTTGTGATAGCTTATTGTCTCAGCTACAACATACTCAAAGCTCAGCGTAAATAAAGATAAAACGACGGAGATATTGCTCGCGAAAGACGAGAATGTAGAATCCAGTTTTGAGAAAAAGTCATGTCCCATAGAGAATACACGCAAAATGTGAAAAATTGACATGCCACCTTTAATCGCAAAAATACGCCATGATACCTTTGTCAAAATGAAATATTGTGTTGACTGCATTTGTAGAGAATTGTCTAAGCTAGATCATATCAAAATTTGGAAGAAAATTGATCATTGTTTACAGAGATACAGTCAATTTTCCAGAAATATGCTGACGTCATAATATGCAAATTGAAATTTTGAGTTTGGAGGCCATTATGATGACGTCATGAGTTAATTGAGGGTCAAATGAGACATGAAATCATACCTCCAACTCATAATCTATTTAAATATGAAAGAAATTGTGGGTTATCTATCAATTCTGAAGAGTTAAAATGAATTTTGTATAGGCATGTTTTTGCCCATGTATTGTGGATACAGATAGCGCAGGTCGGCGCGTGCGTTCAACTTTGACAGCCGCTAATTGCAGTATTACTGGTCGGAAAAAGGTAAACAAGGTATCAAAATGCTTGAAAAAATGTAATAAATATGATAACAGAAAAAATTTGGCGATTCTATGTTGCAAAATGCCAGGACGCGCGGATACGCGCGGTAACGCGCGCGCATAATTACGCGAGTGCAAATTTTGAAAATGCTTAAAATGGCCTGAAACGTATGCAAAATTAATTTAGAACGAATTTGACCATTTTAAAATTTTAATGCGCGCGTACGTGTGTGTCGAGGTGCGCGCGCGGAATTTTTTGACATTTTTCGTTGACCTTTGACCTGAAGTTGATGTATACCAAATATGGTTGATTTTTGATGACTTGTTATCGAGATATGATAATGACCTGATTTTTACAAAATGGCGCCTGGATGACGTAACGATGACCCCATGAACTTGAAAAAGTTAATTAGACTTGAAATCATAGGGCTTGATGACTGACAGAAATTCAAAGGAAATTGACCATGTCGATTTCGAGTAAACGTGTGCACAAAAAAGTGTACGGAAGAAATAAAAATAAAGAAATAAAGAAAGAATAAAGAAAGAAAATTCTAGCGAAATCAATAGGTGATCTGTCATCGACAGACCACCTAACTAGATTTGTAATACTTGTTTGGAACAAGTATAGGTGGGCTGATCCAACTAAAATTGAGACAAAACCAAAGCACATTTAAGATAACTTATTGTCTCAGCTACAACATACTCGAAGCTCAGCGAAAACAAAGCTAAAACGACGGAGATACTGCTCTCGAAAGATGGGAATGTAGAATCCAGTTTTGAGAAAAAATCATGTCCCGTAGAGAATACACGCTAAATGTGAAAAATTGACATGCGTCCTTTAATCGCAAAAATACGCCATGATGCCTTTATCAAAATGAAAAATTGTGTTGGCTGCTTTTGTAGAAAATTGTCTCAGCTAAAACATTTTAAAATTTGGAAGAAAATCGATCAATATCTTCAGAGATACAATCAATTTTCCAAAAATATGCTGATGTCATAATATGCAAAATAAAATGTTGAGTTCGGAGGCCATTATGATGACGTCATGAGTAAATTGAGGGTCAAATGAGACATGAAATCAAATCTACAGTTCATACTCTATCAGAATAAGAAAAAAAAATTGGGTACACCTTACATCCTAAAGAGCTACAATGGATTTTGCATAGGCATGTTTTTTCCCATATATGCTTTATATTACAAGAGCTCGCGCGCACGGAAATTTATCTTTAACGGTCGATCATTCCGTCATTAATAGTCATAAAGAGATAAACATGGTATCAATTTTTTTGTAAAAATATGTGGAATATTATGAAAGAAAAAAAATGGCGATTCTATGTTGTGCAATAATTTTACGCGCAAAAACGCGCACGCATGCGCGTGTGCGCGATTTTTTATAAAATGCTTAGAATGGCCTTAAACGTATGCAAAATGATTTTAAAACGATTTTGAGCATTTAAAAATTTTGCGCGCGCATTGACGCGCGGACGTACGCGCACGCGCGCGTTATTTGACTTGAAATTGACCGGACGGACATTGACCTTGATCATGATGAATATGAATGAGAAATAGCTTTTGGTTATGAAGATATGATCATGAGTTGATTTTCCGAAAATTTTACAAAATGGCTCCTAAATGACGTCATCAGTCAAGGTCAATGTTGAAAACGTTATTGTGCTTTGTACATATGCCTATACATATGTGTGCTAAATTTGAAGGCATTTGATTGAGCCATTTTCAAGTAATCGTGCTTACAAAAAAGTGGTTAGAAATAAGAAAAAGAAAAATAAATAAAGGCAATTCTAACGAAATTATAAGGTGGTCTGTACGTTATACAGCCCACCTGATAAATAAATAAAGGCAATTCTAACGAAATTATAAGGTGGTCTGTACGTTATACAGCCCACCTGATAATAAATAAATAAATAAAGGCAATTCTAACGAAATTATAAGGTGGTCTGTACGTTATACAGCCCACCTGTTAAATAAATAATAAAGGCAATTCTAACGAAATTATAAGGTGGTCTGTACGTTATACAGCCCACCTGATAAAGAAATAAAATTCTAGCGAAATCAATAGGTGATCTGTCATCGACAGACCACCTAATAAATAAAGAAAGAAAATTCTAACGAAATCAATAGGTGATCTGTCATCGACAGACCACCTAATAAGGTTTCAAGAAGCTGGTACATGAAGGAACAAATGGATAGTCTTACCCCTACATGTACATCTAGCTTTGCTCTTATTAGGGCTTCAATTGATTAAAACATCAAGGAAAATCTGAGAAGCTGTCTGTTTATCACCAACGAAAAATGACTGAAATTTTCGATCAGTTGGGAATCGCAGACACAACACACTGTATGGTGTCCGCGCTAGCTCAAAGAACATTTTAAAACGTAAACTAATGGGTATTGCAGCAAGATTTTATTATTTTCCTGGTAACTGGAATTTTGCCGTGATTTTACTCTTGGGACTATTGATTGGTTTTGGCATTTTTCGTTTCTTTACGGGAATGGCTAAAATCACAACTGCAATTTTGACCAATCAGATGGCTGGATTTCTTAAGTAAGGTATATACATACACCATACCACAGACACTGATAACACGTAGGGTCGTGCATCTCAGATTTAACATTGTCAAACAGTGCCTTTAAGGAAATTTCCTGCAGACATATATCCAAGCTTCTTTTGTTTTCATTTATATTTGAACTTGTCGTCTCGAACATTAACTGGCCCACCACATTTTCACCAACACACAATATTCCAACACTTAGTCTTACACAACAATTATTTCAAAAAATCTAAGACATCAATCCAAAAATATCAAGATTCAAAGGACGTTTCAATTTATCAGTTCAATTCGGTTCTCACTGTAGACTACAGGGTACATACATTTTTCAACTTCTGCCAACATCTTTGTTTTCAAAACATACCTCAGCTCAACTTGACTCCCGCCGAAGGTTGCTCCCTGCGAATTTGGCTTTGCAGACCAAAAAAACAAACAAGTTCAGCTCAACAATCGAAGCATCAGAACATAAGACCTTCTTGAGGATCGTGACGAGGCATCGGCGTTACTTTCCTACCCGAGAGCTTCCCGATACTAGTTCTTCGGGTGCCAGGCCAGCTGGCAAACCAGCTCCAGAGAATTCAGCCAGACTTTGAGCAGCTCCTAGCTGTACGGGGGAACCTCCTAAAGGTAATACGTATCAGATCACCCAAGTAGGCCTAGAAATGGTTTGCAAAAATTTAAACGAGGGGCAGTCGACTAAACCTTTTTTTCGTAAATATAGGCCTATATCTATACCAAAACGTTCAATTTCTCGGCATTTTCTCCCTTCGCGACCGTGTTGGTAACAGGTAAGAGGGGGGTCTCGGAAACCTCTCTCTCCGTGGTTATCCTAATCACATTCACCGAGAAGAATGTGCAATGTGTTCCAAGAAAGGCCTCCAATTGCCCATTGGCCCTTTTCGTACTGGACTACTCCGCTGATAACATGCCTTCAATAAACGCCACGATAATATGTCGCTAATCTGTCGCTAACTCCACCGGTGAGAAACAGTTCAGCAGCAGCAACTAAAATACTTCTGTGTGCTCCGAGCAAATGATATCGAGTTCGAGTGGTGGGTCGGGACGACGAACCAGTGGTAATCGCTAGCATGCCAACTGCAAACTTCGCCGTGAACGAAAGAAAGTTGACCCCATCCGTACTACCAAATGTGGTGTGCCATTTAATGAGTTGGGTCGAGACGACAAGTTCAAATATAAATGAAAACAAAAAGCTCGGATATACTGTTGAAGTCCACTTTATTAATTATAAAGTCAACCGAAAGCTCCAATCGTTACAAACGAAGAGTAATTATGTTATAAACATTTTAAATATAAAGCTGCTTCTCTCAGAGGCTGGACGGCCATATCGACAGTAAACTAGCAGCACATCCTAAACGGAATGAAATAAACTCTCAAATAAGATGACCACAAATCCCCGCACATGCACATGGCATTTAATTATCACCAGCCAACCAGGAGGACCCTTACGAAGACACCCTTAGGTCATCCGACCAATCAAGAGAGGAGTAATACCTTTAATTCATTATAACCAATGACAACGAATCTCTTTGATTTGCCAAACAACCGTGTCAGTCACACGATTCGTATATGATGGGCTTATTAAACTGTAACAAATACATGGGCTTGTCGTTCACATGTGTCTAACGTTTGGGCGTGGCTTCTCCGCGCCACGGCTGACCGATCTTCATATTGGTCCTCAGTGGTGCTCTATCTCAGAAATACTCGACGCATGGGTGCGATGGGTCCATTGTTTGACCAGCCTAACTTTCTTTTCAAAACCGCATTAAATGTGTAAGGCATTTGAATCTTGAGAGAATTGTATTGTTGTCACTAATCTCAAATTGTCATGACCTTTCGGGGGTCATGCAGCTCCAGTTTGTATCATGCAGGAATGTATAGCTTACCCTCCACTGGCCTAGGGGTCGTAGACAAATTTGTATTAACCTTTGATCTTGATTACTGGGATTGTCAAGAACGAATTCCTCACCCTTTATCAATAATCATCTGTATAGCGTTCAACTGTTTTAGATCCATCTGTTTTATTGTGGTTGACTGAAATTGTTTTGATGACCGGGAATTCATGTCAAAACCCTCTTTGCCACTTAATAATTGTACTCCGAATTATCATGCTATCAAACATTATGTCATAGTCTGCTTTAGCATGCATGAATATTTCTCATCTGCACAACGAATCTCTTTGATTTGCAAAACACCCGTGTCAGTCACACGATTCGTATATGATGGGCTTATTAAACTGTAACAAATACATGGGCTTGTCGTTCACATGTGTCTAACGTTTGGGCGTGGCTTCTCCGCGCCACGGCTGACCGATCTTCATATTGGTCCTCAGTGGTGCTCTATCTCAGAAATACTCGACGCATGGGTGCGATGGGTCCATTGTTTGACCAGCCTAACTTTCTTTTCAAAACCGCATTAAATGTGTAAGGCATTTGAATCTTGAGAGAATTGTATTGTTGTCACTAATCTCAAATTGTCATGACCTTTCGGGGGTCATGCAGCTCCAGTTTGTATCATGCAGGAATGTATAGCTTACCCTCCACTGGCCTAGGGGTCGTAGACAAATTTGTATTAACCTTTGATCTTGATTACTGGGATTGTCAAGAACGAATTCCTCACCCTTTATCAATAATCATCTGTATAGCGTTCAACTGTTTTAGATCCATCTGTTTTATTGTGGTTGACTGAAATTGTTTTGATGACCGGGAATTCATGTCAAAACCCTCTTTGCCACTTAATAATTGTACTCCGAATTATCATGCTATCAAACATTATGTCATAGTCTGCTTTAGCATGCATGAATATTTGTCATCTGCACAACGAATCTCTTTGATTTGCAAAACACCCGTGTCAGTCACACGATTCGTATATGATGGGCTTATTAAACTGTAACAAATACATGGGCTTGTCGTTCACATGTGTCTAACGTTTGGGCGTGGCTTCTCCGCGCCACGGCTGACCGATCTTCATATTGGTCCTCAGTGGTGCTCTATCTCAGAAATACTCGACGCATGGGTGCGATGGGTCCATTGTTTGACCAGCCTAACTTTCTTTTCAAAACCGCATTAAATGTGTAAGGCATTTGAATCTTGAGAGAATTGTATTGTTGTCACTAATCTCAAATTGTCATGACCTTTCGGGGGTCATGCAGCTCCAGTTTGTATCATGCAGGAATGTATAGCTTACCCTCCACTGGCCTAGGGGTCGTAGACAAATTTGTATTAACCTTTGATCTTGATTACTGGGATTGTCAAGAACGAATTCCTCACCCTTTATCAATAATCATCTGTATAGCGTTCAACTGTTTTAGATCCATCTGTTTTATTGTGGTTGACTGAAATTGTTTTGATGACCGGGAATTCATGTCAAAACCCTCTTTGCCACTTAATAATTGTACTCCGAATTATCATGCTATCAAACATTATGTCATAGTCTGCTTTAGCATGCATGAATATTTCTCATCTGCACAACGAATCTCTTTGATTTGCAAAACACCCGTGTCAGTCACACGATTCGTATATGATGGGCTTATTAAACTGTAACAAATACATGGGCTTGTCGTTCACATGTGTCTAACGTTTGGGCGTGGCTTCTCCGCGCCACGGCTGACCGATCTTCATATTGGTCCTCAGTGGTGCTCTATCTCAGAAATACTCGACGCATGGGTGCGATGGGTCCATTGTTTGACCAGCCTAACTTTCTTTTCAAAACCGCATCAAATGTGTAAGGCATTTGAATCTTGAGAGAATTGTATTGTTGTCACTAATCTCAAATTGTCATGACCTTTCGGGGGTCATGCAGCTCCAGTTCGTATCATGCAGGAATGTATAGCTTACCCTCCACTGGCCTAGGGGTCGTAGACAAATTTGTATTAACCTTTGATCTTGATTACTGGGATTGTCAAGAACGAATTCCTCACCCTTTATCAATAATCATCTGTATAGCGTTCAACTGTTTTAGATCCATCTGTTTTATTGTGGTTGACTGAAATTGTTTTGATGACCGGGAATTCATGTCAAAACCCTCTTTGCCACTTAATAATTGTACTCCGAATTATCATGCTATCAAACATTATGTCATAGTCTGCTTTAGCATGCATGAATATTTCTCATCTGCACAACGAATCTCTTTGATTTGCAAAACACCCGTGTCAGTCACACGATTCGTATATGATGGGCTTATTAAACTGTAACAAATACATGGGCTTGTCGTTCACATGTGTCTAACGTTTGGGCGTGGCTTCTCCGCGCCACGGCTGACCGATCTTCATATTGGTCCTCAGTGGTGCTCTATCTCAGAAATACTCGACGCATGGGTGCGATGGGTCCATTGTTTGACCAGCCTAACTTTCTTTTCAAAACTGCATCAAATGTGTAAGGCATTTGAATCTTGAGAGAATTGTATTGTTGTCACTAATCTCAAATTGTCATGACCTTTCGGGGGTCATGCAGCTCCAGTTTGTATCATGCAGGAATGTATAGCTTACCCTCCACTGGCCTAGGGGTCGTAGACAAATTTGTATTAACCTTTGATCTTGATTACTGGGATTGTCAAGAACGAATTCCTCACCCTTTATCAATAATTATCTGTATAGCGTTCAACTGTTTTGGATCCATCTGTTTAATTGTGGTTGACTGAAATTGTTTTGATGACCGGGAATTCATGTCAAAACCCTCTTTGCCACTTAATAATTGTACTCCGAATTATCATGCTATCAAACATTATGTCATAGTCTGCTTTAGCATGCATGAATATTTGTCATCTGCACAACGAATCTCTTTGATTTGCAAAACACCCGTGTCAGTCACACGATTCGTATATGATGGGCTTATTAAACTGTAACAAATACATGGGCTTGTCGTTCACATGTGTCTAACGTTTGGGCGTGGCTTCTCCGCGCCACGGCTGACCGATCTTCATATTGGTCCTCAGTGGTGCTCTATCTCAGAAATACTCGACGCATGGGTGCGATGGGTCCATTGTTTGACCAGCCTAACTTCTCAAAACTTTATTTATTTATTTGTTTATTTTTTTTTCGGTTTTTGTATGTGACAATTATCATGATGGAAAATTCGATTGTCCAAATGGGTAAAGCATTTGAATCTTGAAAGAATTGTACGGTTGTCACTAATCCTAAATTGTCATGATTGTATTCCTTCCAGGGGACATGCAGTAGAACTTTGTATCATGCAGGAATGTATTCTTTACCCTCAAATGGGCTTGAGACAAGTATTCGTTATCCTTTGATCTTGACGACTGGAATTATCAAGACCGAAGTCCTCACTCTTTATCAATCATTATTATCTGTATAGCATTCAATTGTTTTGAGTCTATCTGTTATATTGTAATTGACGAAACTTTTTTCTTTTTTATGATGAGCGGAAATGTCAAAACCCTCTTTGCCATTTAATATTATTGTACTCCGAATTGTCATAACAGTTATCAAGTATGTACATACGAGCCTGTCTTAGCATGCATGTATCTTTCTAATCACCTGTGTCAATCAAAAATACATTCGCAATTTCGTGTGCTTATAACCTTAACAAATACATGGACTTATCGCTTACGCGTGTCTGACGTATAGGAACAGGGCGTGGCTTCTCCGCGCCACGGTTAACCGATCTTCGGCCCGCTGTGGCGCTCTATCACAAACATACTCGACGCATAGAGCGATGGGTCCATTGTTTGAGCAGCCTTACTTTCATTTCTAATCTGCATTTATGTTTTGGTGTGTTTTATTGTTTTGTGACCAATAATAATGGAAAAAAACATTTGAATCTTGAAGGAATTGTACTTTTTCACTAATGCTAAATTGTCACGATTGTATACATTCGGGTGTCATGCAGCTCCATTTTGTATCATGCAGGAATGTATATAGCTTACCCTCCACCGGGCTGGAAGCTGGAGACAAGTTTTTATTGACCTTTGATCTTGATTACTGGGATTATTAAGACCGAACTCCTTACTCTTTATCAATAATTATTATCTGTATAGCATTCCAAAAATTTGAGTCTATCTGTTATATTGTAATTGACTGAACTTTGTTTTTGTTTTTTGAGCGGGAATATCAAAACCCTCTTTGTCATTTAATATTATTGTACTCCGAAATGACGTTATTGCTATTAAGCATCATCTCAGAGTCTGCTTTAACATACATACATTTTTCTCCTCCGCACAACAAATCTCTTTGTTTTGCAAAACTCCTGTGTCAATCACAGAATCCATTGTTATAGACTGAACTAGTTTTGATGAGCGGGAATGTCAAATCCCTCTTTGCCATTTAATAATCGTACTCCGATTTGTCATTATTGTTATCGAGCATTTTGTTTCTTCCCAGCCCCTCTATTTTGCGTGTCAAAAATACACCCTTTATTCGGGCGGTCGGGCTCCGCTCTGTTGCTCCTAAGGTCTTATTGTATTTTCATTTGTATTATATTTTGAAGTTACCCGCACACTTGCACTTCGTACACACACAAACGCACCAGCATCACACATGCAGTTGTTCATCCTCCAAATTTTCGGTACTTTACATAATACGTATCGTTAAATGAATTCGCACGCGCACACTCCCGATATTCTTGTCGACGATATAAACGAGAGCAAATACTACACACCCCAAGAATTCAAAAATTCATTTTCTTACAAACCAGACAATATTTCACTTTTACATATAAACTCCAGAAGTCTGAACAAAAATTTCGAATACGTTGAAAACCTTTTACACTCTTTAAATAATTTTGCATTTTCCGTCATTGGAATAAGTGAGACATGGTTACATCAGAATTCTCCAGATATGTTCAATTTGCCTAATTATAAGTTGATTAGGGCGGACCGCAAAGGAAGAAGAGGTGGCGGTGTTGCGTTTTATATTACACAAAACATAAACTTCAAAATCCGTTCAGATATTAAACTAACACAAGCAGAATCTTTATTTATCGAAATTAATAACTCAAATGCCAAAAATGTCATCATAGGTTTGATTTATAGACCCCCTGATTCTAATTGTGATTTATTCTGTGACGAACTGGATTTTTATCTTCATAAAATAGGGGATGAAAATAAACACAATTTTATCCTTGGTGACTTTAACATCAACTTCTCACCCTCATCTGATAACAGTAACTCAACCAGTTGTATGCAGTTGATGCATTCATACGGCTTTTTTTCGATTATCAATAAACCCACCAGAATAAATCCACATTCATCAACTCAGATTGACAATATTTTTTCAAACGTACATAACAACAAAACCATCGGTGGAATATTGTGTTCTGAAGTGTCGGATCACCTACCCATATTTTTAACTTGTGAATGCAAACTATCTGGCCGTAAATCATTTGATGAGCTTATATATCGCAAAGAATCCAAACGTAATATAGAATTGCTGAAACAGGATTTATTTTTCGAGGGATGAGCTGAGGTATATAGTGTAAATGATGTCAATACTGCATATAAACATAACAAATTGCAATATTATTATGAAAAGAATATTCCCTTAGGCAAAATGAGTAATAAGCGAAATAAACCCAGGAAGCCTTGGATAACGAAAGGTTTATTGAAATCAATACAAACACGCAATCGCCTCTACAAATTACATTTACACAATCCAACTGACACTAACCTAAACACATATAAAATTTATCGAAACAAATTAACAAAACTTATCCGTACATCCCGTAGATTGCATTTTTCTAATAAAATAAAAAAGGCCAGTTCAAACACAACTGCAACTTGGAAAATTATCAAAGAGGTAATGGGAAAAAAAAACGAATCCCCCACCCACGGATAATATCACATTAAATGGCACTAAAATACATGATCCTAGTCTTCATGCAAATTCATTTAACTCATTTTTTACGAATATCGGCCCTGAACTCGCCAGCAAAATTAATAGAACTCACGCTCACTTTAAAGACTATCTTTCCAATCAAAACCTTGAGTCTCTCTTTTTAAATCCGACAAATCCTAGCGAAATTATTAACATTACCCAATCTCTTAACAACTCAAAATCGCACGGTTTTGATAAAATAAGTATGTCTCTCCTAAAAGAAATAATGTATCCACTTGCAAAGCCTTTAACTCACATATTTAATCACTCGCTATCGCAAGGTGTTTTCCCTGATCTATTAAAACTAGCTAAAGTCAACCCCATTTTCAAAAAAGATGATCCTCACGAAATTAGTAACTATCGTCCAATTTCCCTACTCCCAAGTATATCCAAAGTCTTAGAAAAGATCGTTCATAATAGGCTACACAAATTTATCACTAAACACAAAATACTCAATTCAAATCAATATGGCTTCAGAAAAAATTACTCAACTGACTTAGCATTAATTCAAATTTATGACAAAATTACAAGTGCCATAGCTAACAAAAAGCATGTTATAGGTATATTCTGTGACTTGAGTAAAGCATTTGATACGCTCAATCACGCTATTCTACTCTCCAAACTCAGTCATTACGGAATTCGGGGTCAGCCACTCTTATGGTTTAAAGATTATTTAACAAACAGAAGACAATATGTTACATTTAATAGTTATGATTCTGATCCTCTTTTAATTCAATGCGGTGTTCCTCAAGGCTCCATCTTAGGTCCACTGTTATTTCTTCTTTATGTAAATGATATTATCAATACATCCCCCTTCTTTCTTTTATCTTATTTGCCGATGATACAAATATCTTTTATTCCCATAAAGACCTTAATTCGTTAAACAATACTTTGAATTATGAAATTAACAAAGTATCAGATTGGTTTAAATCCAATAAACTTTCACTTAATACAAAAAAGACTCATTTCATGTATTTTAAACATCATTCTCATAATACAGAAACACCTATATATATTAAAATCGATGGTATGCTACTAGAGCAAAAAACTAATTCCAAGTTTTTGGGTGTTCTTATAGATGAAACCTTGACTTGGAATGATCATTTACACCAAGTTACAATGTGCATTTCCAAAAGTATTGGAATAATCTCCAAGTTAAAGTTTCTTCTACCCCATGCAACCTTATTCCTACTATATAATTCGCTAGTTCTCCCGTATATAACATATTGTAATAGTGTATGGGCAAATTGTGGTTCGACAAAAATCAATTCTATTTTCAAACTGCAAAAGAAAGCCATACGTATTTGTACAGGTTCGCATTTCTTAGCTCACACTGATCCTTTATTCTATAAACTTAAAACACTAAAAAATTTCGATCTGAACACTACTCAAGTAGCAGTTATTATGTTTAAGTACATTAATAATCTGCTTCCACCATCCTTTGAAAACATGTTTAGGTTTAATAATTCCGTTCATTCATACTCTACTCGCATATCTGGAAACTTCCATCTTACAAACCCCAAATTATCAATAACACACAAATCTGTTAGACATTCTGGCCCGGACATTTGGAATGATTTACCCGACAACATAAAGTCTTGTTCAACCATCTACTCCTTAAAAGCTACACTTAAACGACAACTAATACAATCATATGCTCCCCTCTCTAAATTAGTATAACAAAACCGTGACTTATTTATTCTTTATTATGCAACTGCTCACTACACCTGCACTTGCACCGCACCCTCTTGATCACTCAGTTTTTCGAAGAGAGTTATGTCGCCAATTCTTTTTACGAGGCCGCCATCCATCTCCAAGCCTAACCGCTCACGATGATTGTCTCCTTCGTTCCGAATTACCTCTCTAATTTATTGAAAATATTTCATATTTCTTATGTTATTGTATGCTTCGTACATGTTTATCGAATGATATAATTGTACATGATTTTTCATTTAATTACTTTTGTAAACATTGTATTAATTGTATTTGTTATTGTTCGAAATTTTGTACTTTGACTTTGAATTTGTATATTTTTGAACGCAGAAATAAAATCAATCAAACAAACAAACAAAGCATAACTCTTAGAGTGGTCTAAACTAGTCACCGACAAAAATGGGAGGAGTCTGTCTCTTGGCGAGAATGTCGCGTCCCCGGAAAAAAAACAGTCTATTGTCTAACGTGTTATTGGAAATGAACACCTGTACATCTTGATGCAGGAATTCATTTCCAACGTTCTTATCGAAATGAACACTTTAATATAATGCAAGAATTCAAAACCAGGGGTTGTTTACCCGTTCCCGGCATACTATTGGAAACATAATTAATGCTATTTAACTTTTAGGTGTATACAATTATTAATCAGGTAGGCACTTTTTAGGGGGGGGGGGTGTCTGATTCTGAACGATTTTTCAATTTTCTCTTTTGTCTTTTTGACTTTGGTTTTGGTTTTGGTCACACATAGATCTAGTCTAGGTGCATTACTAAATCCTGGCTGTGTATTAAAAGCTGGAAATTTCTTTCAGACAAGGCTTAAGAGTCTAGAACGGTACAACGAATCGTTTTCTTACTCTAATTTGTCTAATAATTATTAAAGGAACATCTAAGCTTTCGCGTGGGAGGGGACTGAATTCAGACAAGGATTAAGAGTCAAGAACGTCACAACGAATCGTTTTCTTACTCTAATATTCTAAAGAAACGTCAAGGCTTCCGCGCTTCGCTCGGAAGGGGGAAACAGAATTCAGACAATAAATTAGGGCTTATTAAGAGTCGAGAACGGTATATTCAACGAATCGTCTTCTTACTCTAATAATTTAAGGAACGTCTAAGCTTTCGTGCTTCGCGTGAGGCCTTAATTCACCCACCCCCTTTAAGTGATTCGCTTGCTCACTACCGTCCCTCCCTAAAATAAGATCCTAGCTAAACGCCTGCATTAAAATATATAGCTATGATGCTGACTTTGACTAGTTGACGAAATAAATCGTATATTTATGTCGTCGAGGAAAATGACCATTTGCGCATATGCAAGTATTATAGATAGTTCATAGGAAAAACAATATAGTCTTCGGCCCCGGGTTTATAGGGTTAAATTTGTAGATATTAGGACATTTAATTTTGTCGGTATTTGGTGGCTAGTTTTGTCGGTAATCGTTGGCCTCTACACGCCCCCCTCCCCCCCTCCCCCCCCCCCACTGAAAAAGGTCTAGCGACGCCCCTGTCTGTAAGTTTAGAACCACGCCCTTCCCGCTCAGGCCACTCTACATTATCAAGTCATTATATCCAAAAAATTCGGCTCGCGCTTTGCGCTCGCATGGTTTAACTGCATATGGAATTCCGAACGTGATTAGCATCCGAGAACCTCCGACGCCCTATTTGTTTAATCTATTTAACCTATGTTAGAATGATTATTTCAGGGGATTCATTTAAAATAAGGGTTTAGAAAGCAGCGATTTCAGGTCACTTTATCGAGAGAGAAAAGAAAAAAAATCAGCTCGCGCTATGCGCTCGCATGATTTTATTGCCTATTGGGTATATAATTTAGACCCAAAAGGCAAAAAATATACTGTGTTTCCAGGTAATCACCCTACCCCCCCCCCTCCATAAAAAAAGGAAGGCTTAACAATTTTGGATTGTCTAAAATGGCGACGACGGGAGGGGGGGGGGGGGGGAATCTTCAAACGGCGGGTCAAAAACAAATAAGCTTATGCAAAGTCACGTGACCTTTTGTCTTTGCATATCAGCTTGAAAATCACTCATTTTCATAATTTATGTTCAAAACATGGAAATCTCATTTTTTTCCAAAATAGGATAAATTATTGGTTATTTGGTCTTGTTTATAGGTTCATAGTTAAGGTGTTTATTTTATTTTTTGGGGGGAGGGGTTCAAACATAGGCGCCGGAAGTGGGTGGGGGGCAGGGTAAAAAAAGTGGGGTGCAAAACGCATTTTTGCCCCCCCCCCCCCCAAAAAAAAAAAAAACGCCCCCCCCCCCCCTCCCCTCAAAAAAAAAAAGCAGTAAAGGAATAAACATGGTTTGTATTTTTAATCCAAAAGAACATAACAAAAATAAAAACCTTAATTAAATCACATATACCATTCCATTCAAAGAGAAGGAAAGTTCACAGGAATTAAATTTCATAAACATTGCGCATGCTACCTATACGGTTTATAATAGCGATACGCGCATATCGTGGACATATTGTGCGAGAATGGGAAAGCGTGTCTGTTTTTTTGTTTTGTTATAGGGGTGAGAAGACATGAGCCCCTGAACGCTGGCGTACTGATGGGGAGGGGGGAGGGATATCTATACGATACCAGTGATTTACAAATGTTGCTGTTATGACATGATTTTCCGGTATTTTTTCTCCATTTTTTTGTAAGTCGTACCTTTTTATGCGTTTGTCGGAAAATAAGAAATTCCCAAATTACAGTCGGGCGAAAAATACGCTTATTTAGAAGCCTTTATGTCATGGTCTGCAAAGTGGCTGGGCTCGAGCCCCCCTCCCCCCTCACTTTTTGAAAAAGTATGTAAAAGAGAAAAAGAAAGAAAGACGGAGAGAAAAAATAAGTGACCTGCCAATGTCACAAATAAGATATAAAAAATGCTCATCTGACCGTAATTAAATACCTAAAAACCCTTAGCTTCAAAGAGTTATGCCCCCTGGACCCCACCAAGGGCCCTAAGGCGGGCCCCTGGATGCTCATCTGACCGTAATTAAATACCTAAAAACCCTGAGCTTCCGGGGGCCCTGCCCCCTGGACCCCACCAAGGGCTCTAAGGCGGGCCCCTAGATGCTCATCTGACCATAATTAAATACCTAAAAACCCTGAGCTTCCGGGGGCCCTGCCCTTCTGGACCCCACCAAGGGCCCAAGGGCGTTCCCTGGATGCTCATCTGACCGTAATAAATGATAAAACCTCTTAACTTCTGGGGCCCCCCCCCCCCTCTGGAACACGTCAATGGCCTGAAAGAGGCCCCTGGATGCTCATCTAACCGTAATTAAATACTTAAAATCCCTGAGCTTCCGGGGGCTCAGCCCCTTGACCCCCTGCCGAGGCTCATATGCCCTGGACCCCACGCCAATTTACGCTGTACCTGATCGTTAATACTCGACTTTGAAAAACGTTCCGCGGGACCTGCATGTAACGTGTAAGACTGGTGGTGATGCAGATTTTTCGTCTCCCCCCCCCCCTTCCGAACGTTTTTTCTCATTACGTCACTGCCCTTGGAAGGTGAGCCCCCTGGAATGTTTGCCTCCCGAATCCCAAATTGCTTCTGGCGCGCCTGGTTCAAATATTTGAATTATAGTTAGAATTGAAATAAAACAATAAAATACATAAGTTAAAAAAACAAAGAAATACACTGAAGTTATCAAATTAATAGAATAGATAACATTAGGGATAACTTGGCTCTTCCTTTTTTTCCAAAATTCAAATTACCATAGTCTACACTTCACTTAACATGCATGCAAATTTTGGCAGTGATTGGCCGTTCAACGGCCGAGATCATAGGGGGAGAGGGCCTTCAAAGTCCCCCTCGGGCTATGCAGTTTCAAAATATCCTTAGGCTAGATATATATCACTTTTTAGAATTAACATTTGAAGATTTCGTAGAAGGGGGGGGGGGGTCCAGTACATGAAACGGAATGGCGAGCAAAAAGAAAAAAATAATTGACTTTCAAATTTTGCTGAAAAGTAACTATTGAAGACAACTAAACTCTATTTTATTTGTATTTTCTTACATATTTGGTTAATATTTATTGAAATGTTTATAAAGCTGTTCCAGGGATTGAGAAGGAGGGTTTCCTGTGGAGAGATGGGGTGCCTTGAGGTTCCAGTCTTGATGTTCTGCCCCTTGACTCATAGCGGTGGAGTCTTGTGCTTAACAATATAGGAGCAAAGCACAATCGACTGGTAATTCATAGTGAATATTACAATGTTTACAACGGGGAAAGAAACAGATACATTTATTTATTGACGTGAAACGATTGATATTGTTATCGTTCAAGAATGCATCATTCAGTTGTTTCCTTTGGACAGCCAACACAACAACCTTGCTATGACGTAAATAAAGCATATATATATATATATATATATAAATATATATATATATATATATATATATATATATTAATATATATATATATATATATAAATCTGAAAGTTCTGTGATGGGTCCACATTAAAAACACACAATTAGAGATAAATATATAAATTATAAATATATATTTGATTATAAAAATATATTGGATCACTATACCATCAAATTAAATGACATGTCAAGTGCTAAAAATAGTTATAATAGAAATTGGACACCAAGTATTGAGAATTCCTCACTGCTTTTTTATATTTTTAACAGCTAGATATCTATCAAAGAAATATTTAAGTTAAAACAAGTTTGTTTTTTCAACACTGGTATTTCGGAAATTTACGATGCATATATACTGCTCAATTTACTTCATCACTAAACAAATGTAATGCTTTTCTGCAAATGAGATTCTTTGACATTAATACATTCTACATTCTACATGCCCAAGTCATGATGAAATAATCACATAAGTCAAAGTATCATATTTGCATTTCACTGTTCGTAAGAATAGATGTGCCTATATGGGATGAGCATTTTGGGGGGTTTTCTAACTGGCTTCTATCGGAGTCACACAGATGAAAATACCGATTGAATTTTCCTTATGTAAACAAAGGTGAAACCGCAGTTTTCCCCCTGTCGCTTTCTAACTGCCGGTGAAATTTACTCGCTGTGGCCAGCCCTTGCCGAAAGTGAAGAATTATTGAGTAATTATTAAGCCCGCGCTCCATCTAGCTAGCATGCAGCATGTTCAACCATGAACCACAAACACAGCTGGTTACGATAAAGCGCGTGTATACTGCGACCTTTGACCATTTTAATCGCTGTTTTAATCACCCTTTTCTCCCAAACACTTTCTAACTGGCCGTTTCATCGGTGTCACACCGATAGAATGAGAATTTCTCCTGCTCTTGAGCAGGGGAATTTAATCGCCTATTTCTCTTCTTTTCATCGGCTATTTAATCGCCTTTTTCTCCTCTCTTGCTTTCTAACTGGCCGTTTCATCGGATGTGTCCGGATGCATCCGATGAAAATCAGTGCAGTTAGAAAAGGGTATATGTAGTTACCTGACTTGTTCATTTTATTTCAGTTTTCAAGTAAGGAACTCTGGAAGATTTGCAGAAAGACACAATCACTTAGTCTTAATTGATTGGAATGTATTCTTTTAATGAATATATAAGGAGATCCAGAAAAAGGCAAGTAATATAAAATCAATGATTAACAATGACAATGATAGAGGAAGTGATAATAGCAGTACTTATACCACTAACACCACTAATATTACAATCCACAAACAATAACAATTATTTAATATATTAATGTTTTTCATAAGATGATAATAGCATTATAAATATGAATTTCAATTGCAGTTGATTGAATCACAACAGCATCAAGAGAACCAACATTTTCCAGAGACTCAGCAGCAACAACCAACAATAGCAGGAGCAGCGGCAACAACAACAGCAGCAACAACAGCAGCAACAGCAGCAACAACAACATCAACAGCAGCAGCAAAAGCATCAGCGCAGCACCAGCAGCAGCAACCTGGACAACAACAAAGATGGCAGCAGCAACATCGACAACAAGGACAACAAAGAAAATGCACAGTTGGTGGACAGCTGGAGCTGTTGGAGATTGAGAGGGAGATATTTGGAATATTAAAATTGAGGTTTAAAAGGAAAAGTTGCAAGTAATGATAAGATACAAAAATCAAATTAATCAATACTAAACAATGAACTGTAAATTTTCTTCATCATTTTTAACTGCATTTTTCAACCTTTGAGGGTTTTTTTCCTCTCAGTAGTTTAAGTAGATCTCAAGATATAGATCTATTGATCTAGATTAAGTAGTCTGTTCTTTGAAAATTGATGGAAAATTGACACAACGAATGTCATTCTGATTTTATTTTATTAATATTCCGTTCAATTGAGAAGGCCCTTCAACATTAATTTCAGCTGTTTGTTGTGTGTTTATTTTTATTTCGTTGTCTCTACCAACAACAACAAAAAAAGGTAATAAAGTTGGGTGAATGTGGAGTCTGTATCTACACGCTTAGTCTTATCGTTAGACCCCATTCATTCACCTTTGTTATCTAGATTAAAATGAATGAAAGAGTGGAATAAAATTTTAGGTCCCAATTTAAAAAAAAAAAATCAAACAAACAATTTGTACATTGCGATGGTATTGGGTCTACTTTTCATAGGACTTCAAGCTCAAGTCAGTTCATTTCAGGAAAAAAAAAGGCAATACTTACTTGGTTTTTCTTTCCGCACATGACTTGCTTCACCCTTCTATTGTCGCAAAAAATAATCTCAAAGCCACAAAGACTTGCAGATGGGCAGATAGATCCTTGCTCCTCTTTTTGGCATGCTCTAACTCATTTATCATGTATAACACTCCTTCCCTAGTAAATCTGTATTTTTGTAACATAGCTGCATCAACTCTAGATTCTACCGAGGGCAGCACCCCCTAGGATATTCATGATTGCTGCCATTTTGCCCTTTTGGTGCCTTTTTGCTTGTTGTTCGTCGGTGTAAATTGACTTTGTCGGGAGGTCCAAGGCAACCGACAAATTTATTGAAATTAGTCGGTGAAATCCACCGACTAAATGTTTGATGAAACGCCCCCCTGATGGTCACACACACTCATCTCACTCTACGTTCGCCTCACCTCACTGTACGTTCGCCACATAGTAAATCCAACAGGATTGTTTGCATAATTCAATTGTTTTAAATTCTATATTCTAAAGAAGGCCCTATTATTTTCATTAAATTCGTGTTGCGCGCAATAATTTTACGTTCACTCTTGCTAAATAAAATGCTTCATTAAGATAAATAACGTTGTTTTAATTCAGTATAATTATGATACCTCATTCTACGTTTGCCTCACCTCACTGTACGTTCGCCACATAATTCTCTCACATGCCAACATGATTTAGTTTGCATTGAATTTTTTTTTAATTATATAGTCCAGATTAATTAGCCTATAGGAATATAATTATTGTGCCAAATCTCATGTTAGCACCTGTAAAGAAATCATTAAGAGAAGTGAAACATAAATGTTTTAATTTCTTATAGGCCTGGTACCTCACTGTACGTTCGCCACATAATTCTCTCTACATCAGGTAATCCAACATGATTTTGTTTGGATTGAATTGTTTTGAATTCTATAGTTCCCAATTAATAGGCCTATAGGAATATAATTATTGTGCAAAATCTTATGTTAAAACATGAATACAGAAGAGAAAAATGAAACATAAATGTTTTAATTCACGTAGGACCTACATACCTTACTCTACGTTCGCCTCACCTCATTGTAAGTTCGCCACATCATTCTATCTACCGTTCAACATGACTTTGTTGGCATTTAATTGTTTTTAATTCTTAATTGGCCGGATTAATAGAACTATAGGAATATAATTATTGTGCCAAATCTCAGAACCTTAATATCTAATAAATGAAACATTCCTGTTTTCATTATATATGCCTACATCACTCTACATTCACCACATAATTCTCTTTATCCAGCATGACCTTGTTTGCATTAAAATGTTTTGAATTACACTGTTGGTCATAATGGTGGAATATTTATTTTTACCCCAGTTTAGGGAAGGATTTTTAAAAATTATTTATTTCTAATAGATCTAGATAATGGCATACATTCTCAGATTTTATTGAATATTAAATTGCGAGTGTTTGTTTTGCGTGACTGCTATATCATATGTGTGCTACTATGCTAATCAGCTAGGGAACCTACGTCCTTAAATCATAATTGACAGTAATGAGGATTAATGCCTCACAAAAGGGCACTAATATAGCTGATCAGCACGATTTTTATCCTGGGGCCTCACAGTAACGAGGCCATTGCTTACCCCCTGAATCATGACTGTACGCAGTGTTTGCTAGGGTACGCGGCCTCTTCCACAAATCCCCCAAAACGACGAAAATGCAATAACTTGTCAAAAATTCATTGCATTTTCCCCCGGCCCCCTACAGGAAAAATTCCTCTGTGTGGCCATGCAGTATAAATGCATGTTGTGTATTCTTCTTTTTCTACATACTTGTATTCAGGGTAGCTGCCCGCCGCGGAAGGGGGGGGGGGGTCTCCGAAGGGGGATGTGGGGTGCGACCACCACCCCCCCACACACACACACCTATCAGGATATTATTGTCGATATTGCGCTGCCGTCGGGGAAAATGAGAAGGGATGGGAAAGAAAAGGGGAAAAAAGGAAAAGAAAGGAAAGAGAAGAGAAGAAAGAAAAAGAAAAAAGAAAGAGAGGCAACAGGGGAGGCAAAAAGGAAAAGAAAAGATAAGAATAGAAAGGAAAATAAAGAAAATAAAGACAGAAAAAAATTGTAGACATTGGCACATTGACATATTATATTTGTCGGTAATTGATGGCCTCTACAACCCCCCCCCCCCACTTAAAAAGGTATAACGCCCCTAGCTGCCGGTCCATCCCATTTTCATTCTTGCAAACCATTCGACGTATTAATTTCAAACTTGACTCATGTAGACATCAAAGTGGCTCGTTCTGGCAATAAAATTGGACAACTTAATTTAACTTCAAACCGTTTTTTGTCTTCTATGGGTTGAGGGGGGCACTTAACTATATTGTTGTACATACGCGCGACCACAGGTTTCAACCACCCCTAAATGCATTATATTCTTGTTCAATTTATACCCTATTCACCAATTTCCACTTGTTTCGCTTTACATTTTACCCCCTATGAAATGTACCCCTATAAAAACATATACCTAATGAGGTCAATTATAGGTCGCAAAAAATCTAGACCAATATGGTGGAAAAATATACCCGAAACGCAGGGGACGCAGAGCGTTTTTGAAAGTGTGGGGGGGGGGGCTGAGCATGCAACAAATGTTTTTATTTTTTTTATTTGGGAGATTTTATGAAACGTGAGTTTAACATACTCTTGAAACGTAACTTTAACTGATTTTTTTGCCTACTTAACTCCAGAAACATACCCAATCTTTGGCGTTTTTGGCAACCTAAACGCATCATGCGCATTGATTACCTTAACCAACAAAAGCTACCGGTATATCCTTTTTACTCGTTTTTCTTTATCGCGCGTGTGTACAACAATATAGTTGAGTTTCTGCCCCCCCCCCCCCCCACAAGCACATTTATTAAATCTCTGCCAAGATTCGCTGAAAGATTTTCAGTTCAGGTTACAGTTTTAGGTGTGCCAAAAGTTTTATTATAATGTGTATTGTGTATGTATATGTATACAGAAATGTGTCTTTCTTGTACAATCTAAAGCAGCCCTCAACCCCCACCCCCACAAAAAATCTCTCTTTGTTGAGTTTGTAAGATTAACAAAAGGAAAGGTTTCTGGTTGTTTAGTGTTAAAATGTTCTATAGAAATATCAATGTGATGTCCCTAATATGTATATACTATTTGTGATGAGGGAAATGCCTGGGGTGGGGTCATATACTTACCTAATGTAAAATACAGGGATGTGCCTCTCTAATAAATGAGATGAGAACAAGTTTGGTGTGATGGGAGCTTTAATAAAAAAAAAAAAGACATCATATTTCGTTCAAAGAACAGGAGAGTTTCCGGAGACATTAATGACATTTCTGTTAACAACGTAGTCCTACAACGTGTACATTCACTATCCTTTCTTGGTGTTACTATAGGCGAATTCCTGGACTGGAAGAACACATTAAAAATGTAACTTTGAAAGTATCTAGAAGCATTGGAGTATCATCAAAATTAAAATTTACCGTTCCCCAAAATGTTCTAATGTTATTTTACAACTCGATAGTATTACCCCATTTATCTTACTGCAATATAGTGTGGGGAAATTCATATTCATCTCGTCTAAATAAAATGGAAATACTTCAAAAGAGGGCAATTCGAATTTTAACATATTCAATGTATAATTCTCATACGAAACTATTATTTAGCAGAATGAAGGTTCTTCCTGTCCAAGAACTAATATCACTTAATACTTGTATATTTATGTTTTATTTCCACACTGGTAATCTTCCACACATTTTTCAAAACATGTTTATTAGAAATTCATCCGTTCATTCACATAACACAAGGCAAAAAATGTTATTACACAAACCCCCTGTACGTACAACCCATGCACTGAAATCATTTAGAAATGTGGGAATAATAAGCAAATGGAATGATTTAAACGAGGATATAAGATCAAGTTAAACTTTGTCTAAGTTTAAAGTTTTGTGCAAAGGGGAACTATTTATCAATTTGTAAAACTGGGTAGGACTATATTAAAAGTTTTAATCTCACATTTCGCATTTTTCATGTGTTTCCTCTTCTTCCTTTTTATTTTTAAATATGCTACTCTCTTCTTCTTTTCTCTCTCTCTTATTATATGTTTTAAACTACATTGCATTGCGCGTGTGTGTGTGTGTGTGTGCGTGCGCGTGCGTGTGTGTGTGTGTGTGTGTGAGTGAGTATGGCTGAGTGTGTTTGCAAGATATTTGTAATTGTTTTGTAATACGTATGAATATACATGTATCTCTTTTTTGTTTTGCTTGTTATAGCATATTTTTATTATACAGTATGTATTTAATTCTATGTTAATGGGCCCCATTTACAAGCTCTGCTTCTCAGGGGTTCATAGCCTGTCATCATATTATAATTATTGTTCCAGTACAAGGCAGTGTCATAAATTGTTTTTAATGATTGGCTGAATACATTGAAATTGAATTGAATTATGAATAGAGAGAATATGTGGCGAACGTTCAGTGAGGTTAGGTGAACGTAGAGCCCCCCCCCCCCCCCCCCACTCAGTGTTATTTAGGGTACGCATATGCGTGTTCCAACCGACCCCCCGGTCCGGTTTGTAAAGTCAATACGGCTCGACCTTTTTCTTTTGTATACGAGCCTTTTTCAGCACCCCCCCCCCCCCCCCCCCCACTTTTCAGCAAAAGTCCGGTGTGTAAAGTCAATACGGGTCGACCTTTTTCTTTTGTTACGAAAAGGACATTTTGGCAACACGCATGGGGTCCGTCCGTTCTCGGAGTGGGGGGGGGGGGGCGGGACGTAGAGTGAGGTCACAGGCCTTTAGTAAATTTAAACATCTACTTCAGTATATTTAGGTTCTAATATGAGATTCGACACAATTAATATATTCATATAGACCTATTAATCTAGACTATATAATTCAAAACAATTCAATGCAAACAAAGTCATGTTGGATTTGAGAGAGAGAATTATGTGGCGAAAGTACAGTGAGGTGAGGTGAACGTAGAGTGAGGTGTATAGGCCTATACAGCGAATTCAAACATTTATGTTTCTTTTCCCTTAATGATTTCTGTGTTTAGGTTTTAACATGAGATTTTGCACAATAATTATATTCCTATAGGCCTATTAATCGGCGACTATAGAATTCAAAACAATTCAATGCAAACAAAGTCATGTTGGATTTGAGAGAGAATTATGTGGCGAAAGTACAGTGAGGTGAGGCGAACGTAGAATGAGGTGTATAGGCCTATACAGTGAATTAAAACATTTATGTTTCTTTTCCCTTAAAGTAGATATTCATTGATTTTAAAAACTAACGTTATTTTCATTATTGCAAAGTTGAAACTTTGATTCGACAAGGTTATCAAAATTCAATGCTTGGAAACATTCGTAGTAATGATTATTATAAATTACAAAACGCTTAAATACAGCCCCGGCATAGCACCTGAAGAGCTCTCCGAACGCCGCTGAGACGTGTGAGATCACAGTATGGACATGAATTGCACAAGCAGACGATGTCCCATGACATCTCACACATTTTCAGTGCCTGTGTTTACATCTTCTCTCGAGTTCTTTCTCTTACTTCACTACCGTCAGGCTAAAAACATAATCTATTGCCTCACTCTAAACCCCGCGCATAGTTTTATTTTGATGACAAATGCAGCGATACAAAAATAAAGGAATCTGTCGCTTGTAAACAAAATAAGACGCCATTGTATACTCAGCTGCACACAACGGGGTATGTTCGGCGCTTCAAGAGCGAACAAATGCCGTCCCTAATATCATTCCGGGGGTTTTTCAATTTGAAAGTCTGGTTTCTTTGATTGTTAATTAATCCCTATCCTGTGTATTTACAAGCAAAAGATTTTAGTTATCAGAATCGGGTCATATCTCCTTTTGAATGGTTTGACATGCCATTACATTTATATACACTTAACTCATTATAATTTGAGAAATAATAGCTTTGCAATTATGTTCATTCTCTATGGGATGTCGTCTGCTTGGGCAGTGTTGGTCCATATAGTGACGTCATTAAAATATCGTTATTTTTCCGGCGAATCTTTCGTATGTCCCAGCTGCTATGAGGTGGTTGTTTTTTATTTTTATAAATCACCCGATATGTAGTTGACCTAAAACTTGTACGATGGCCATCTGTTAGCCTACAAGTTTCTAGTGATACATTAGTTGACATATTTGTGATTTTCTTTGAATTTCACCTTTAATGACTTCTGTGTTTAGGTTTTAACATGAGATTTTGCACAATAATTGTATTCCTATAGGCCTATTAATCGGCGACTATAGAATTCAAAACAATTCAAGGCAAACTAAATCATGTTGGATGTATGCCCGCCCCCCCCCCCCCACTCAGTGTTATTTAGGGTACGCATATGCGGGTTCCAACCGACCCCCCCCCCCTTTTCAGCAAAAGTCCGGTGTGTAAAGTCAATACGGCTCGACCTTTTTCTTTTCTATACGAGCCTTTTTCAGCAGCCCTCCCCCCCCCCCCCCCTTTCAGCAAAAGTCCGGTGTGTAAATACGGGTCGACCTTTTTCTTTTGTTACGAAAAGGACATTTTGGCAACACGCATGGGGTCCGTCCGTTCTCGGAGTGGGGGGGGGGGGGGGGGATGTATGTACGAACGTACAGTGAGGTGAGGCGAACGTAGAATGTAACTCCGGGAAGCTCCAATACCGGCGCCGGTGTTGGAGCTTCCCGGAGTTACGTAGAATGAGGTGTCATATACTGAATTAAAACAATCAACGTTGAATTTTATTTAGCAAGAGTAATTATTGCGCGCAACCCGAATTTAATGAAAATAATAGGGCCTTCTTTAGAATATTGAATTTAAAGCAATTAAATTATGCAAACAGAGACAGAGTCATGTTGGATTTACTATGTGGCGAACGTAGAGTGAGATGAGTGTGTGTGACCATCAGTAACATTTGCCTCGCGTGACCTTTACTGTGAATTCACTTCCGCCTCACGTCAAAGTCGCCTAAAAAGTGCCTACCTACAACCCAGCCAGCCTTATTAAGTATATATCTCTATGAACCCAGCCCGGCTCTTCTATGGCTCTAGCGCCCCCTTTAGATCAAATTAGTTGCCCAAATGAGCGTACCGGCTACACATATATACGAAGTAAATGAGACAATATGAGACGAGAATAAATTGAATTCTCGCTCATACGGCTTCATCAGGAATTGATGAAATTATTAAATTTGTTCAATCAACAGTATCATAGAAATGCAGTGCGCCAAATGCAAAGACGCAGCGTTATAAAGCAACGAGCTAAATGTTAAGCGCGAAGCGCAAAAGTAGCAATCTGCAATTAATGCACATCAGACAATCCTGGATAGTGTAAACATAGATGAACTCTATCTGTGTCGAATTCGTGATGAGATCGGAGAAAAGGAGAAAGATTTTCGGACATTAGTATGACTTATATTTTGTTTCCGTTCACCCTTTTTAAAATTCGCGTCATTGTATCTTTATTTGTTTGTTTTTCACTCATTTTATTTCCTGATATTTCCTAAAACATTTTTCATATTTGGAGAAAGAACGCTGATGTAGGTCTATGTATTGTAGTCAAACATAACAGGCATAAGATAGTTAACGTGTTTTTGAAGGTTAGAATGTTATTAAGTTTGAAGTTTTGTTTATAACACCCTTCCAATAATAATGCACCTTCTAAGACTGCATAGTTTTTGAGAAAAAAACAGTGCGCTGGTCAGGGCCTATTAAAGGGGAATATTATGCTTATATTTTAGAGCGTATCTGGTATAATAAGTATATCTGGGTGAAGAAGGAGATAATGGAAGTTTGTTGTTTGGTAGTTGGAACGTAAGTTTTATATTATGTTTTTAAGAAACAGACAGTTTGTATGAGATCAGGTCTGGAGTGGATATTTTCTGTCATTTTGAGAACCAAATTTTGCATCAGTGATATTATGTTTCATTGAATTGAGTTTCCCGCAGAGAGGATTCAGTTGGTTTAATCATGGACCTATTACGAATGGACATTCATCGTTTCAACGAATTCATTGTAATTGTCTCCGTCAATGTCGTCTCAATAACATTCCGTACATGTTTCTTTACTTTGATCTCATGATGGTCACCGCCAATAAGCCGGGACAGAATCAAGATAGTGATTTTAAACATGTTAATCTACATGCGCAGAAGATAATAAAACGCTTAAATCATGGGAAATCGATGTGCATGCAGTTCTGGTTAATAATTGGAAATTGTTGTTCCGTGTACTGTGTTCTATATTTGAAAAACATGTTGATATTACCAGATAGGTTTTGTTTGGATTGTTTGTGATTTAAAATCCCGTTTTCCCAAATTTCCTCATACTATTCCAGAATTACAACGCACAGGGCTGATAAAGATCATGGCCTTCTAATTGTTTTAGAAGGTCATTGGTGCGTGCAAAAGTGTGAAAATCAGTAATAATAAATTTCATATTGCCCAAATCGTCTACTTTTCAACTTTGCTGCTCCCCATTGGGGATGTTTTTATTGAAGACATACTCTTACAGAGCACACCATCCAAACAAAGCCCAAGAGAGGGAAACTGCTCCTTTGTCAATGCCCGAAAATGCTTACGCAGTCGTTATTGTTAAAACAGCTGAATGTTCTCATTAAGATGCACATAATCAGAAAGCGGTGACTATCATTGCATCAAAGAAAGAATCACGTTAAATGTCCATCGGTAATAGGTCCATGGTTTAATTAAAGAAAGGAAGAGAGTCAAATGAAGAACCAAAAGCAATGTTTTTCATTTACTAATGAGAACTATGTTTTTTTTTATAGATCTCCTTGGAATGGTTTTTCCACACTTTAACTCCAGATTATTATGCAGAATAATCTCTTTTACAAAGAAACCAATTATGCCCTAAGAAATGTCGATAACTTAGTCTTGCCCAAACCTAAAAATAATTATTGAAAACGAACATTCTTGTATCGCGGATCTAAATTGTATAATGAACTACCGATTAACTCACGTAGACCGAACACACTCGATCTATTTCGGCAGGGCCTAAAAGAATGGATACTAGATTTCGGATGTATAAACTTTTGGTGTAAACGAGGAGGGGGGAGGGATGGTAACAGTCGTATTCATAATGTGTTATAGAGGGTTTTGGGGGGGGGGGGGTTGTAGATAGTGCGTTTGTAATGTTATATTTTTGTAATATTTTGTGTTTTATTTCTATGTTTGATTATTTCTGGACCTCTAGGAAGAACAGAGCCATTTTAATAATTATGGCTCTGAATAGAACTTTCCAGCCGTTTTTAATTCTTGATTTGTATTAATTGTAAATAATTGCATTCTTGTATGTATTTGATTTTTTATACGGAAAATATAACCAAACCAAACCAATGGTCTATTGTGTACAGGTGGTTAGCTCTGCCCTTACAAAAAAGTTGTATAGAATTCTATAGAACGCTTTATAGAGTTCTATAGAACTCTATAACATTCCAGATTCTCTATAGAACTTTTAAGGATTCTCTATAGAAAGCGGTTTCCTCTATAGAATTCTATAGAATAAGTTTTCTATAGATTGAAATTTCTATTTTCAAAGATGCTAACGGCTTTCCATAATTTTTAAGTCCAACTTAGAGACAAGTTCAACTTAAGATCTTTGTGAAACACCCACCTGGTCGATAATCATTTCAAAGTGTAACAATCACGTTGGAAACAAATAATTTGTGCATAGCATGTATCAAATCAACCACCAATTATTTACCTTGCAATCTAGAGGTCAACAGTCAAGGAGTATGAAGAAAATATAACATTTTCTTAGGCCTGAGTTGATATGGTTGCCCACCCTGGTCTACAACCACCTGTCTCAATTTGGGGTTTGACTTTTAGATGTAGGGAATTTCGCAATTTGATTTTACCGGTACACTGATATTTTGCAATACCTTTGTACAAGTACATGCAAACAAAGGTCTAAAGCGATATTATACAAATAATGCACTGATCCCTCCCTCTCTCTCTCTATCTCCCATAGGAAAGAAATGAGCCTGCCGCATACTCCTGCGGCAGACTTGCCGCAGATCTGCAGCAGACCTGCCGCAGACAGTCATCTTTTTCACATGCAAATTAGTTTTGCCGCAGACTTGCCGCAGACTTGCTGCAGACTTGCCGCATACTCTTTCAGTATGATGAAGAGTCTGCGGCAGACCTACCGCATACTCTTTCAGTATGATGAAGAGTCTGCGGCAGGTCTGCCGCAGACTTGCCGCATACTCTTTCAGTATGATGAAGAGTCTGCGGCAGGTCTGCCGCAGACTCTTCGTCATGAATATTCATATCTCATATAGACCTGCCGCATACTCTTTCATATCCAGTACGTGGCAATAAAGTATGCATGTAGAAGAACCAGTGATAAACTGATTGATACTTCATAATCGATATTGGCAATATCGATATTACCAATAAGGTAATACCAATATATATCGATATTACCAATTAGGTATATTCTATTCTCAATTGTATACTTCATCACATTGATCATTTGAAGTGTATTCCAGAGTAACATTTAGAGTGACACAGGCTCGTACACATATATATACTAAATATGTATATTGTTTCTTGGTTAGTAATCATAGTTTCTTGGTTAGTAATCAATATATCTATTGCTTAAACGTGAATGTAATTGTAACATGATCAGACAAAATAATCTATTGGTTAATAATGGCAAAAGGAAAATAGAAATCATAAAAATGATGTGCATTGTCTTAATTTGCTTAACAAATCATGATAAATGTATTTTTCTGTCACACGTGTAAAGTAATAATGAATATGCATGAGATGATTGGTTTCAATTGGCCCTATTAGACTTTAATGGGATTTCCTGGGGCAGACCTGCCGCAGACTGTTCCTGTGGCGTACTGGTATGCGGCAAGTCTGAAGCAAAGTCTCATCCTGCCGCAGATCTGCCGCAGACTGTTCCTGTGGCATACTTGTATGCGGCAAGTCTGCAGCAAAATTTCATCCTCCCGCAGACTGTTCCTGTGGCATACTAGTATGCGGCAAGTCTGGAGCAAAGTTTCATCCTGCCGCAGATCTGCCGCAGACTGTTCCTGTGGCATACTAGTATGCGGCAAGTCTGGAGCAAAGTTTCATCCTGCCGCAGATCTGCCGCAGACTGTTCCTGTGGCATACTAGTATGCGGCAAGTCTGGAGCAAAGTTTCATCCTGCCGCAGATCTGCCGCAGACTGTTCCTGTGGCATACTAGTATGCGGCAAGTCTGGAGCAAAGTTTCATCCTGCCGCAGATCTGCCGCAGACTGTTCCTGTGGCATACTAGTATGCGGCAAGTCTGCAGCAAAATTTCATCCTGCCGCAGATCTGCCGCAGACTGTTCCTGTGGCATACTAGTATGCGGCAAGTCTGGAGCAAAGTTTCATCCTGCCGCAGATCTGCCGCAGACTGTTCCTGTGGCATACTAGTATGCGGCAAGTCTGCAGCAAAATTTCATCCTGCCGCAGATCTGCCGCAGACTGTTCCTGTGGCATACTGGTATGCGGCAAGTCTGCAGCAAAATTTCTTTCTGCCGCATACTTCGGCATACTCTTTGCCGCAGACTAAAAGTCTGCGGCAGGTCTGCGGCATACTTTTCACTTTCCTATGAGCTCTCTTGTTTTCATCAAATTATTTCCTAATATATTTCTTGTTATATCTCATTATCTATCTATCTATCTATCTGTCTCTCTCTCTCTCTCTCTCTCACACACACACACATCCTTTCTTTCTCTCTCTCTCTCTTTCTTTCACACATACGCACACACACAGATATCCTATTTAGTTCAAGAATCTGTCCTTATGTCTCATTTCCTTGCCAAAAATGATGACATACAATTGAATTGAATTGAATCAAGGTTTATTAAAAAAACATGTGTCGCAGCCCAATGGCTGAATTGATCATGTGTGCAAACAAAACACTCATTGCATATTTCAAACATAAAATACAGTTACAATTAATTTGACAATATTGAAATACATGTATATATAGTTAATTTGATAAGATTGCTTGGGCAGTAAAAATAAGAAAACAGAATATAACATGAAGTCTGGAAAACGGAGAGGAGAAACATGAAGAAAAAAGTATAAGAGGAAGTTGTAGAAAATGCATGTACATCAAAAAATATAAATAAACAAGAGGACTATAGTATAAATAACATAAGAAAGAATTATTTTTTTAAGTTATGGGGGGGGGGGGGGGAGGAAAAATAAAAGTCTACAATAAAGAACAGATTGAAATAACATTAGGTGAGGAAAATAAATCAGAATTTTGTATCAAACAAAACTATGACTTGACGATCAGGCCGGCAGTACGGACAGTTTGATTCTTCACTAAAATAAAACTTGAACGTTCTTCTTCCTAAAGTACCTCCTATGATTCAAAGTTACTTTTATTACAATGATGTCAAACGTAGTTTAAGAATGACTGAAGTACTCCATATTTATGTAAAACTAGATCATGCGCCAAAAAAAACTGAGTGAGTGGCTTCCCCCGATACGCACTATCGGGATGCTACTTCTCACGCAAGGGCAAGGACTATCACATTCAACATGTTGGCCAAATATCTAGTGGATGTGTTACATTACTGGCGGACTGGTCACAGTTCCTTGAGACTTAGTCTAATCTTATCAATTTACAATCAAATCTAGGCCCATTTACACATCCCAAACATTTTTAAAATCCTTGATTGTTTGGACTACCATGCACTACTGGCAAAAACATAACAGTTTGCTCAAACCAACCTTTTTTTGTTTAAAGGAATAGTGCGCATGCGCCACTTGTCGGTGCCCTGTATTCTTTAACATTGAAGCAAGGAAAGTCGCAAGAGCAAAAAATCAGTGAAACTCCAGCAAGCGTTTAAAAAAAAACGCAATCCATTGCAACTACTTGCGAAACACCGGATGTGAGAAAAATCAATGATTTGGGGTTGCAGTGTAATACAGCTTCTGTTTAGTGCTTTTTTTTTTTAGATGTTTAGTGCACGTAAGAGAAATCATAAACAAATATGAGAGTGTCCCATATATAATATGCTTCTTTGTTGTGTATCTTGATTTAGTTGTGTATCTTGATGTTTTTAGTTTTTCATCACATTTGCAAATATCTTTCTTAAAGGTACTATGTCCCTTTTGCAGCCAACCTCAAATGCAGTAGAAATTAACAGGAATTATGAATATGTCATGTATGTCCTATCTGTGAAATTTAAACCTTAGCAGTGTCCTCATATTCAAATTATGCAAGGAAACCCGTTTACTTGCTAGACTTCACTGTCAGACACTATTGAGTGACTGACTGGCTTTTCTTCTTCGGTGGTAATAACATACATGAAAAGAGTTGTAAAGGGTACATGAGCATTTGTCTACATCAATAACCCACTTCTTGTGATGGCCAAGATTAAACTGATTGAATCTTTGCGCAGCATAAAACGTATGACCATTCGGTACAATTGTCTGAAAATCAAGACTATTACTTTTGGGCTCTATAGCCCTAAAGTCGATTTGACAACTAATAGTCGTTATTTTCCCACTTGAAGACATTTTCAAGCCCCACCTTTTTTAGGGAAGTTCTAAATTAGTATTATCTTTCAAATGCAGTTGGAATTTAACCTTTTCATTTTTTTGGCCTGCAAATGGGACATAGAACCTTTAAAAAGAATGGTATGGTGTCCAAAGTGGTATTCATTATTTTGCGCTTGAGCTCCTCTACCTGTTCGTGACATCGGTTTATGTTTCCCATCTTTATTTATTGCGCAATCTTGAAAACGATTAAATCGCGTATATACTGTCATATTGCGCAATAAAAGAGTCATTTGAAGCATTTTTTTAGTTTTTCATCACATTTGCAAATATCTTTCTTAAAAAGAATGGTATGGTCTCCTAAGTAGTATCATTATGTTGCGCTTGAGCTCCTCTACCTGTTTGCGACATCGATTTATGTTTCTTATCTTTATTTATTGCGCAATCTTGAAAACGATGTGTATAGCTCTCAAATCGCGCATAAACTGTCAAATTGCGCAATTAGAGCCATTTGAGGCGTATTTGTTAGTTTTTCATCACATTTGCAAATGCAAAAGAATTGATGTTGGCTGCAAAAGGGAGATAATATCTTTAAAGAGAAAATAAATAATTTTAAAGTATTTCATGAAAATCAAATGTTCTTATTGCAAATTAAATGAATTAGGCAGGTTTGGAGCAAGACACTTTTCAGTCAATCAGCTATTGGCATTCAATCAATTCATCTGATAATGCTATTCCGCGTTTATATACCCTGTAGTGCTTAAAACATTGACAATGTCTCTAGCACTTTACATATATGTTACTGCCCCAGTCATAGAATTCGGGTTTGCCTGCAGACAGTGTATGCACATTTTTCACTCCCTGGAGAGCATTCCAGACAGGCGCCATTTTACAGACGCACACAATACTGAGCAAACTACATTGAATTTGGTTATATTACAAATCTGTGTTGTGAGGACCCTACGTCACAAAAAATGCATTGTGCAGGGGTGATAGTGTGCAGGGGTGATAGTGAGCACTAAACAAAACAAATCCCCCCCCCCCCCCCTCAACTACCCCCCTTTCCCTAGCTTCTCTTGTGCTGACCGTTCTCTGAAGAGCAGAGGGGGTGATAACGCTTGTTGCATCTGCCTCCCTGATGAGGTAGCATTGGTCCTCTTCACCCGCCCTTTAATCTGTTGCTAAGAACAGATTAAAGGTTTTTATCAAATACAGGATTTACAGAAGAAATGTTCTTCACTGTCTTTTACCCTTAATGTCACCTCAGTTTCCCAAGCTTATCCTTTGCTGACCGTTCTCTGAAGAGCAGAGGGGGTGACAACGCTTGTTGTATCTGCCTCCCTAATGAGGTAGCATTGGTCCTCTTACCCCGCCCTTTCTTCCCCTTTGCAACAGGCTTGGTGTGCTCTTTAGGGGTGTGGATAGGCATCCAGGGGACTGGGTTGTAGTAGCTGGGAATGGCGTAGCTTGCCTTGTCATGGTAGCCTATGTGTGAACACAAGTAGTAAAAAAAAATACAGCATTTTTTAATTAAGCTTCTGATAGTGATGTAAAAAAGCAGTCAACAGCAGACAAACAATCCTCACATTTACAAGTTTGCTGACATGACTGCAAAATTGTTTCAGGTATAACTATGAGCTAACAGTAAATAACTTATTTCTTTAGCAAAACATATAAAAAGGTACCCATGTGTTTTCTGATAGCAGGCAAGGGTTAAAAGATATAACAAAAGAAATTTGGAGTAGGGAGTATCACCCCTTAAGACAAAAATCAATTAGACAAAATAAGTGTTTCAAATCAAGACTTGGCCTGGTATTGGTAAGACTTGGAGAGAGCTCTGAAGGTATCCAAAGGGATAAGCTAGTTGTAGTGATCTCGTCTTGGCCTTGGACACGTTTGCCTTCTTAACCCTATCTAGCCTGGGCTTTTTTGAAACTGCATTGCCTGGGGGGGGGGGCTTCTAAATTGTTAGAGATGCTGAAATGTCTCATGATAGTTGTCAGTTATTTGGAAACATTTATTATTGTTGGTTTAAGGTCAATACCTCGTAAATTCGGGAGTACACATGAGAACTATTTTTCTTAAGCTTTAGGATTTCTTTTAGTATTAATTGTAGTACACCTACATGTACACACAAATTATAAAGCGGTGTGATATTTTTAGGCAAAATTTGAGTGATTCGCCTTACAATTAGCCTTGTTTAAATCGTTCTAGGGGTAACATCGCGTTTTAATACTTGTTTTAATAGTTAGGAAAGAGAATGAATCATTGTAATGTGATTTATAATTTGCTAATGATAGATTTATGATTCAGAAACAAGACAAAGACAATATATTCATTACTTTGCTTTAAAGAAGACAACATTTATTGAAGTATAGAAGTGAAAGAAATAGTTACATGATAAGAGTTTGAACGTGAATCTCAATATTTCTAATTGCTTTACTCTAGTCTCAAACTTGATAAATACTCTTTGAAGGTTACTTAGGTTTGCTTACAAAGAAAGCATTCTAAGAGAAAAGAACATATTACAGATGAAAGTGTAGAAAGTATTAATGCATTTTCCAGTTTAAATAGTTTCAATTATTATTACTATGTGAAAGGAACAATTTGTGTACTTTGAAACAATAGTCATATTTTGTTTTATCTCTGTTATTCACACACAGTAGTTATTCAGCACCACTACTGAGATACTCCCGAGTATTCTGCAGGATGTTAAAGGTACTATGTCCCATTTGCAGGCCCAAAAAATGAAAAAGTTAAATTCTAACAGCATTTGAAAGATAAAACGAATTTAGAACTTCCCTAAAAAAAGGGGACCTGAAAATGTCTTTAAGTGGGAAAATAATATAGTATTAATGACTGCTTTGAGAGAAATGGTTGTTTTTATACGCTCAAGGGAAGGTTAGAATTGTGCTATTGCCCGCGGCGTGCCGAAGGCAATAGCCAAATTGTAATCTTCCCGAGAGCGTATAAAATCAATTATATACCTCACTTAAGAAATCCAGCCATCTGATTGGTCGAAATTGCATTCATAAACTTTAACTATTCCTAAAAAATAGTTCTAAAATCCCAGTAACCATGGTTACCGAAAAAATAGTTCAGTCTTGGTGAAATGGTTTGAGCGATTGAGGATACCGTACGTGTGCAAAGAATTGGTCAGTATTTTCATACAAGACAAGACAATTCCAAGCAAGACAAAAATGGCTAAAGAAACTCTCCCAAGTTTTCAACTTATCAAATGCAAGACTCGCTGACAGCAAGAACAACAAAAAGGGTACGTGAAATTATCCATAAACATGTTCGTTTAGTTGCTGAAAATGCTTAGATCTAGGCCTAGTACTAGTCAGGGTGTCTGATCGCACACCCGATGTTGTGTGCTAATTCTTCCCATAGAGATTGCACGCAATGCAGTCTCTATGCAGTCTATGTGCATTGCCCGACCATGCAAAAAAAGTTTTTTTTTCTTTCAATTCAAGATTCAAACCTTTATCTGTTGTGATCCTGAAGGTGATACTCAATAAGTGAGGTGTCATATGAAAGCGCAGGTTTTTCTCCATATTCCCCACAGGGCCGGCCCACCCCCAAAATTGTAAAAATATCTTGCTTAGACTAGAATCTAGATATAGTCTATACTCTCAAAGATACACTCACGCCTCGGGCAATAGCACAATTGTAACCTTCCCTTGAGCGTATAAAAACAACTATTTCTCTCAAAGCAGTCATTAATACCATACTATTTCTAGAATATTAAAGCAGTCATTAATACTTTTATATGCCAAAAAAAAAAAGAGTCAACTTATGACACCACCTTGGTCTTTATCTAGTTTATCTGCACGGTTGTTTTTTATGAGTGTATCTTTGAGAGTAGACTAACAATTTTTTTTTGTTTTTTGTTTTTTTGTCGAAGATGGGATTCAATCTCTTGCGTACCAACGATGATGTGATTAAAATCACAGCCTTAGACCGCTCGGCCATCGCGCACCGATACAACACTAAGCAGTTTTCTCTGATGTATACATTAAAATGGATTGAAAACGGCTTCGCGTGTTGGATGCTTCGCGGCAGCTCCATTAAACGGGCCCTTCTTTTACTTTTGCAATGCATTGGCATGAACTTAGATCATATCTATCGGCAGATGTTGTTTTTGGAAGTTTATTTCGTCTTCATGTCAACAATGCAAGATAAAATTGTCGGTAAGATCGATCGAGATTCAATTGTATTGAAATTACCGACCAATTCATCGCACACGTACGGTATCCTCGATCGTTCAGACCTTTTTTTAACATGTGAACCGATGAGTATTTCACCAAGACTGAACTAATTTCCCAGTAACCATGGTAACTGGGATTTTAGAACTATTTTTTAAAACTATTACATGGGTTTGGAATTTTACCGGGAATTTTACAGGAATAGTTAAAGTTTATGAATGCAATTTCGACCAATCACATGGCTGGATTTCTTAAGTGAGGTATATAACGACTATTAGTTGTCGAATCGACTTAAGAGCTATAGAGCCAGTAAGTAATACCGGTAGTCTGATTTTCAAACCATTGAACTGAATGGTCGTACGCTTAATGCTGCGCAAAGATTCAATAAGTTTAATTTTGGCCTTTACAAGAAGTGGGTTATTGATGTAGACAAATGCTCATGTACCCTTTACAGCTCATTTTATGTATGTTATTACCAAAGAAGAAAAAAAAAAGCCATTCAGTCACTCAATAGTGTCTGACAGTGAAGTCTAGCAAGTAAACAGATTTTCTTGCAAAATTTGAATTCAAGGACACTGCTAACTATAAATTTTCACAGATAGGACATACATGACATATTCATAATTCCTGCAAAGCTCTTCATAAGATGATGTTGGCTGCAAAAGGGACGTAGTATCTTTAAAAGGAAGCTAACTAAGCTCACACCTCCTTTCGTGGTTATTGTAGCAACGTGGATTTTTGACACGGTCTTATAACATAGATTACTATGGTAATTATTATTCTTTCACTCATTTACTCATTTGCATATTTATGGTAATTTATGGAAGTAAGGTAATAAAGTTCACATTTTTACCCATAAATCATATTATCTTCATATTCAAACATCAGTTTTCACTACATATATTCTTTAGACCATCTGGGATAATGATACCAAAAAAAAAATGAGGGAAACGCTCTCAGCGGTCTCGCCTGCATTACGCAATTCGATATGATGAAAAATTGAAGTTGGAACATTATTTATAGGAAGGGTGGCCCATTAGCAGGCCCCAAAAAACGAAATTCTCTGAATATAGGTTAAGTTTTTGATGTTGACGCCTCCGCCGCCGTCACCGGAAAAGCGGCGCCTAAGTCTCGCTTTTTTGCTACGCAGACGAGACAAAAATTGTATTTTACTGCTACTTAGGTGTCATAAATTGTCACTTAAGTACCGATTTTTAGTGAAATCAGTTGAGTTTTGAACAGTGGTGTTTGAAATGTTGAGAATCAATAGAACAGTTTTTAATACAGCAGCAATTGCAGCCACAGTTTTCCAATTAAATAACCACTAAAAAGAAACCAGTTCAAACCAAGTACAGGTTGCGTAACGTCACCCTGGAAGAAGTGCAACACCACCCCTACCTGAATTCAAAGGGACTCGGTTGTGCCACACATATTGACCAAACTTCATCAAATTACATGTAGGCCCAAATTAGAGTTATATGCAGCTACATGTACAGTTTATGGGACCCACAGCATAAGTCAGACCAGGACAAACTAGACATTCACAACGAGGGACTATGACAGGGAATCGAGTGTTACAAAGATGCTGGAAAATCTAAAATGGGAAACTTTGAAAGTCCGCAGAACCAAAGCCAGACTACCTGCATTGTATAATGAAACACATTACACATTACACACAAATTAACACCCAGCAACATATCGACTTATCTTCTCATTTGAAAATGGCGCTACAGTACGTACTTTATACTCTTTGCATTGCAGCTTTTTTGCATATTTATCAGGTGGGCTGTATCTAATACAGACCACCTTATAATTTTGTTAAAATTGCCTTTATCAGGTGGGCTGTATATCATACAGACCACCTTATATTTTTGTTAAAATTGCTTTTATTATTTATTATCAGGTGGGCTGTATATCATACATATTTTATTTACTTTATTATTACACTATTTTCGCTTGATCCATTACTTTTTGTGTGTAATCCCTATGGGAGATGACTTTTTGTTAAATTTGGATTCTACATTCCTATCTTTTGCGAGCAATAACGCCGTTATTTCTGCTTGGATTTTGTTGATTTTTGAATATGTTGTAGCTGAGAATATATGATATCTTAACCATCCCTCATTTTTTCAATAAGATGTCACGATCACGCTCATGATTAAGATCATCATCAATATCATCATGATCATCATCATTATCATCATGATCATCATTCTCATAATGATGATAATCATCATCATCATTATTATCATCATCATCATCATCATTATTATCATCATCATCATCATCATGACCATCGTCATCATGATCATCAATTTCGTTCACATCATGAATCTACATGACCTTGTCTTTTTAGCAGTATCTCGCTTATTTTTGCTCTATTTTGTCTCAAATTTTAGTTGACCAGCCCACCTATACTTGTTCCAAACAAGTATTATATGTCTAGTTTCATTTCATTTCATTTATCTTCCACATTAAAAACCAGAAAAATATACAAGATAACAGAATACATTGTACACATTTGAAACACAGAGCAAATGAAAAACAGATACATAAGCATAAAAGAACAATGAAAATCTACATCAGTTAACAAACATCAACATTAAAACATAAAAAGGTAAGTAATGTAGATGGGGCTAGAAAAAGCGAAGCTTATCGAGTCTAGCCCCGGTAGCAATGAACGGGAAGTCCACCCTGAGAATGTGTGTGGCCAAGTAAAGGCGGAGAAAACCCATCCTCAGGGTGGACTCTACCTTCAAATGTCTGGTTTTATAATTAGATTAAATTGACCCGATGATAACATAATTTTGATTTGAAACATAATAATAATTATTTTTAAATTGATATGACTATTGAGAATTGCAAAGATATTGTTTATATTTCAACTTAAATTGTCCTAATGATGCAGATTGTTTGAGACTGTCATCTAAAGGAGACCAAGTGAGGTAACCCTGATACTTCACACTTCTTTGGCCAGTAGCAGTTCTGTAATAAATGCTATGCAAATTCTTGGAGTTATGGGTGTTATAACAATGTACATCACTGTTGCATCTAAACCAGTTTTGAAGTGAGTTTGGTAATAGTCCCTTTTCAGACCTGTACATAAATTTTCCCAGTTGTAACCTACCTAATTCATATAAAGTCAAAACCCTTAATTGTTTAAAGATATTGTTAGTATAGGCCAAATAATGAGACTTGGCAACTATGCGTATTACACGTTTTGGCAACAAATGTAAACGATTTAACAATGTATTTGATGCATTTATCCATAGCATATTACCATATTGTAAATGAGGAAGAATTAATGAAATGTATAGCAAAAGCAGTACCTTTGACGGTAAATTTCAGTTTTGACATTTAAACTCCAGTAATTCTTGAGATCTGCAATGCAATATCATTAATATGTAAAGACCATGATAACTTGTCATCAATATTAACTCCCAAGAAGCGGGCACTATGTACTTGCTTTATGGGCTCTAGTGAATCAACAAACTTAAGAGTAAGTAAGTTCTTATCATATTGTTTATTCAATGGTGCAAAATGCATAAAATTTGTTTTCTCAATGTTTATCCTTAACCCATTCACTTTGTACCAAATATTAACCTTTTGTATTTCTTTATTCATATTATGGACAAGAGTATCTAGTTTCTTCTCGCTTAAAGAGACATTGGTATTAAAGTTGAGGAAACATTTGGCAAATCATTTATAATATAGAATAAACAACAGTGGCCCAATTATTGACCCTTAAGTTGGGGCACTCCGCATATAACTTCTTTTTCAAATGAAGTTGCATTATCATAAACAACATATTGTTTTCTTTCCTTTAAATAATCATTTATCCACTGTAATGGCAAACCCCTCACACCATAGTACTCCAATTTGGATAATAAGGCTTGATGATTAATTGAGTCAAAAGCTTTTGAGATATCCAATGACAAACAGAGTGAATGTTTGCCATCATCAAGGGAAGTAAGTACTTGGTCCAAAAAATACGTCAAGGCCAATATAGTTGAATGACCAGATCTGAAGCCATATTGAAAATTTGACAAAATCCCTTGTTTCTCAATGTAGGACAATAATCAAGAGTAAAATAATTTTTCCAAGATTTTGGAGAAAACGGGCAAGAGTGACACCGGTCTATAATTACAAAACTGATCGAGAGAGCCTTTCTTGTAGATCGGAGTCACCCTCGCCAGCTTCATACTGTGAGGGAATTTACCAGTGGAGAGGGAAAGGTTAAAAATATGTACAAGTGGAGCAAGAATGAAATAGATCGATTCTTTAATGACAGAAACAGTTAAATTATCATGACCAGGACTTTTACCTATTTTCAGTGCCTTCACTATATCTATAATTTCATGACCTTCTATTGGTTTCAGAAACATTGACTGTTGATATTGACCATTCATATAAGATCTACACTTCAGCATGTCAATATTACTTGTATCTGTGAACATTGTCCCAATGCTTATGAAATATTCATTGAATTTGTTTGCAATATCAACAGGATCTGTAAGTTTCTTATTATTTTCATCACGAAAACAGTCTTGGTTGTTTCTTTTGATTCCCATATTCAACATATTGTTAATAATATTCCAGGTTCGTTTACTGCAATTACTTTCTTCAAACTGCTTTGCATAGTAAGATTCTTTTGACCCTCGAATAATTGAAGTTAAAGTATTTCGATACTGTCGGTATACTTTTTTCCTGTATGCAGAAGGGTTCTTCAAATACTTTTTGTATAGCTCTATCTTTTTCTTACATGATTTCAATATTGCTATTCCAATCCATGGTTTAGATTCCCTTTTTCTGCAATGCTTTTCTTTCAAAGGAAAACAAGAATTCTGTATGATATTAAATTCACTGAGAAATACTTCATAAGCTCTGTCAAATGACTCTTCATGCATCACATATTCCCAAGAATGTTCAGTCAGGGCAACCCTAAATTTTTCAAAGTTTGAGCAAGACATGTCTCTTGTACAAGTTATATTACATTGATCACGCTTAAGCCATTCACTAAGTTTTGACCGATTGAATACAAAAATTGGAAGGTGGTCTGAAATGTCTGCCAGTAAAATACCGCTTTTTAACACTAGACTTGTGTCATTGACAAAAATATTGTCAATAAGAGTTGAACTTGACTGAACAACAACAACCACTGAACTGATAAGATTTTTAAGCAACTACACAAAGGTTGATATTTAAAAACTAGATATCTTTGAAACAATGATATTTCCACCTTTCAATTAACATCAAATACTCCACTTTTGAAATTGATCATGTCTGGTGACATGGAGCGTAATCCGGGACCTGAACATTCAAATTTGTTACGTCATACACTCAATTGTCTACTACTAAATGCCTGTTCCCTTGGTAATAAACTGAATGACCTGAAAGTGAGAGTTACTTCCGAAGAAATAGATGGATGAACTCTGATTCCTGCGATGGTGAAATTTGTAAAAGAACGCAATCACAACGGAGGAGGTGTACTTTTTGCATGAAAACGATTCATCGCCCCGAATTTGAGATTCCCAGCTGCGAGTTGTTATGGGTTCAATTAAGTTTACCACGAAATGAAGGCAAGCTCTTTTTGGGTGTATGCTATCGTCCCCCATCATCTAATGCTACCGTCTGTGATGCACTAAATAAGTCCTTTGTTCTTATCACCCCACATTTTTCTTCTTTCAAATCCATCATTTTATGCAGTGGTTTCCATATATTCATAACTCGGTTCCATTTGAATTGGACTGTAGTCTTGTGCCACAGTTGCTTCCTAGGGTTTTCCATCACTTTCACAAAGCAGATAACGTAGATTTACAGAAAACAATTGAATGTATTCCATGGAATCTATTTATTGATGAAGAGAGCATTGATAACACATGTGAACTTCACACTTGTGTTGCAGGCAGCAATCAAAGATGTATTTATCAAAGGAAATAGAATGTCCAGAAGAAAGAGAATAGCTTACAGAAGAGCTTACAGGAAAGCAAAGAAAGCAAATAATCATATACTTTACATGTAAAGAGGATTTCCATAACAATGAAACACCTTGCTCTATTGTGTACGCTCCAAGACATTTAAATGCCATTACCAAATCATGCACGCCTAAGTCTTGCCAGTATCATTCTTTGAGTATTTAAATAGAGGAACAGCTGAAAAGTCTTTTATCTATTCACACATTGAAAAGTGATCGTTATAACTTTCACTGATTGTGCATATATTAAGATGCATGATTTTTCACGTCAGTACTTACGTCGGTCACGTGACCAATTTTTTTTAGATCAGGTGATTAAACAGGTAATAAATTCACAGTGCGCGAAAATCTGATACAAAGAATAACATGAGGATGACAGAAATAAAAAGTTAAAATGATAAAACAAAAAATAACATAAGAAAAGGTGATAGAAGAATAAACAAAGGATAACATAAGGAAAGACAGAAAGAGAAAGTGATATACACTGTATAATGATAAAGACAAAGAATTACATTGGAGGTGGTGGTAGAAGGTCGAAACAAAGAATAACATAAGGAAAGATAGAAAGAGGAAGTGATATAATGATGAAACAAAGAATAACATAAGTAAAAGCAAAAAGATAAAGTGATAGAATGGTAAAACACAGAATAACATAAGAGAAGGTGATAGAAGGAAGAAACAAAAAATAACATAAGGTAAGATAGAAAGAGGAAATGATATAATGATTAAACAAAGAATGACATAAGGAAAGACAGAAAGAGTAAGTGATAGAATGCATGGTAAAACGAAGAATAACATAAGAGAAGGTGATAGAAGGAAGAAACAAAGAATAACATAAGGAAAGATAGAAAGAGAAAGTGAAGGATTTTATAACGAAGAATAACATAAGAGAAGGTGATAGAAGGAAGAAACAAAGAATAACATAAGGACAGATAGAAAGAGGAAGTGATAGAATGATACACAGAATAATATAAGGAAAGACAGAAAGAGAAAGTGATTGAATGAAAAAAACAAAGAATAACAAAAGAGAAGGTGATAGAAGGAAGAAACAAAGAATAACATAAGGAGAGACAGAAAGTGATAGAATGATAAAACAAAGAATAACATAAGAGAAGATGATAGAAAGAAGAAACAAAGAATAACATAAGGAAAGATAGAAAGAGGAAATGATAGAATGATAAAAACAAAGAATAAAATAAGAGAAGGTGGTAGAAGGACGAAGAAACAAAAAATAACATAAGAAAAGGTGACAGAAGTAGAAACAAAAGATAGCAAGAGGAAATAATAGAATAATAAAAACAAAGAACAACAACAAAAGAAGGTGATAAAACTACACTCATGTTGACGTTTTCACGGCGACGGCGACGGCGACGGCGATTGCCCGGAAATTGCCCGACTCCTGTCGGGTGATTTGGAAGGGAACGTGGGCCCAGAAGCTCACGCATGCGCAGGGTATAAATATGACGTCACGCGTAGTAGCTCACGTCGCGTGCCTTAAATCGAAAGCTCGCTATTATAGTTGATCAACACGATTGTTATTCTGGGGCATCACAGTAACGAGGCCATTGCTTAGCCACTGAATCATGACTGTATGTTTGATATTTTCAGGAAGTATTTCCCAACTGTAATATCATTAATAATAATTTAAACATTATTTAAAGCGATGTTTGCTGCATTCAGCACGAGAAAATACTAATATTTTCATTTATAAATTGTCCAAACTTGCACTTGAATGCAACACACACACACACACACACACACACATAACGCTGTTTTGCTTGGCAACTCAACCAAAATGGCGACTTATACGGTGTCTGCCCATTGCAAGCTCGATACAAACATTTTTTTTTTTTTTTTTAATTTTTTCTACGTCAAAATGCTGTTCATTCAAATCAGGTTCTGAAGGTTCTAAAACTCATTTTAAAAGGTGCTGTATTTTAAAGCAAACATTTCTTGCAAACATTCAGTGTAAATATGTTAAAAAAGATGATAATAAACTAGTCTTTTATCATATTAATGTTTTGTATTGACCACAAAAAAAATGTACCGTAAATCTCTGTGTAACACTTACAATGCAGAAATGTCCTCATATTAGGACCTACATGAGTGTATACTTTATTTACAAGTACAGTGTAGGTAGGTTTTTGTTGTTGTGTTTTTGTTATCATCAATGTTTTATTCTTTTTGAGAATATTTACACCTTTTAATTTTTTTCCCTTTTTACTATTTGTAAATTCGCACTATCAATAAATCTCTATAGAAGTTTTTTTATTGAAGTAGTGATCAACATTCAAGGGCAACTGACTGACGTGCGGTATATGCAACACACACAGAAACAAACGTACTAATAGTTTTTGAGAAAGAAAACAAAATATTTCTGGGAAAAACATAATGGTTTGCAGCTCTATCGGTGCATTCAAGGAATAAATCTGGCCAGGTACACCTTGGTGGAGTGTGGCAAATGTAGATAAATGTCTTGCTAAAGAAGCTTAGAGCTGCGGCAGAAATTTGAACCCTGTACCTTGTGGTGCACAGTATGGAGACTTATCCACTAGACTACAACATCTCTACAAAATGTAAAACTTTTAAAAGCACGCAGTGACAAACCCTGCATCGTGCATGAAATAAATTGGCCTTGGACCAATCACTCTGACAGGGTAAGAAACTCAACACTATCGTGTTTACTATCATTAGAGATATTCGCCAAAGCACCGCATTTGACAGCTTTTTACTTTGTAAGAGCGATATACAAAAGAAGTTAGTGAATGTGATCCTAAACAGAATGTACACAAATGAATGTGTAAGAGTTTGATATTATAGTGTATTTTGAAGAGGTTGTTTTTTATAGGGTGTAAATCCATTCTTATTTTTAGGTGATTTGATGCAGTCTATACTAAAAGTATCCCATCCCCCCCCCCCTTCCTAACAAAAAGGATAAAACAGTGAAAATATATCAGTTATTACATATTTGTTTTGCATTTTCGTGTTTTTTTAAATTGAAATTTGCCTAGAAGAAAAATGATATTAATGAGCCAATCTGTTTGAAGGCAGTAACACTACATTTACACATTCATGTTAAAGGTGAAATTCAAAGAAGATCACAAATATGTCAACTAATGTATCACTAGAAACTGGTAAGCTAACAGATGGCCATCGGACAAGTTTTAGGTTAACTACATATCGGGTGATTTATAAAAAATACAAATAGAACCACCTCCATAGCAGCTGGGATATACGAGAGATTCGTCGGAAAAATAACGATGTTTTAATGACGTAACTATATGGACCAACACTGCCCAAGCAGACGACATCCCATAGAGAATGAACATAATTGCAAAGCTACTATTTCTCAAATTATAATGAGTTTAGTGTCATATAAATGTAATGGCATGTCAAACCATTCAAAAGGAGATATGAACCGATTCTGATAACTAAAATCTTTTGCTTGTAAATACACAGGATAGGGGTTAATTAACAATCAAAGAAACCAGACTTTCAAATTGAAAAACCCCTGGAATGATATTAAGGACGGCATTTGTTCCCCCTTGAAACGCCGAACATACTTTAAACTTATATCTTACTACTCCACAGTATTGTCATAATAACAATAATATCAATTTTTGATGCAGTTTGAATATATGCAATACTAGCAGGACCCGCGGAAATCCGCGGGATTCTAGAGGGGGGCGAGGGGTGTAAATAGATATATAGGGACTCTCTAAATTAAAACCACCAAGAACTTTATTTGCCATTCATAAAAACAAAACTCTACCGGTAGTTATTCTTTAAGCCTCTTTCACACTGTAACTGCGTAGAGTTGCGTAGTGTTGCGTACCGACTACACATAAATTAGGCTGCATATTAATGGAAAAATGTTGCTTCACTTTAGTCCTTGCGTAGGTTATGCGTAGGCTGGCATACAGGTTTGCTTACGGTTGCTTACTGTGTGGAAAGCTTTTACTGCTTCACTTTAGTCCTTGCGTAGGTTATGCGTAGGCTGGCGTACAGGTTTGCTTACGGTTGCTTACTGTGTGGAAAGCTTTTACTGCTTTGTCGATCTGGCGTAGGGTAGCGTGCTGTTGCGTAGGCATGGCGTACAGTAGCGTAGTGTTGCGTACTTTCTGTGTCTAGTTTCTACGCCGAAAGTACACGAAAAAAATTAAACATGTTGAATTGTTTGCGTCCATCTTGCGTACCCCTTTGCCTCCCTCAGCATATAGTAACGTAGGCCAGCGTAGTTGTTACACAACACTACGCAAATCTTCGTATGGACCCCACGCCAATTAGTGACCTGCCAGTGTCACAAATAAAGTATTAAAAATATGCTCATCTGACCCTAATTAAATGCCTAAAACCCCTGAGCTTTCGGGGGTTTATAGCCCCTTGAAACCCGTGGACCCCACGCCTATATACACTCAACCCGCTGCGATCTAACTGACCCCCCCCCCCCCCCCCCCCCCCCCACTTTGAAAAACGTTTCTTGGAGCCTTCATGTAACATGCAAGAATGGTGCATGGTGATGCAGATTATTTTCTGCACACCCCCCCCCCCCCCCTCCCCCCAAACAATTTTACTCATTACGCAACTGACTGTTTTGCAATGCATAAAGTCACATGCTACTGTCTTCTTCCAGTAAAGTGCCACTTCATGGTGATGAAGATAATCTGGTTGATATTGAACTATTAATATGCAAATGTACAATTCATTACCTTATTTAATGCTTTCTTGTAATTTACTGTAAATATAAGAAACAAATTTATGGCACTTCGGCCCGCACGCTGTTGTGTGGACGGGTTCTTTGATGGATGGATAGACGTATGTGTACTTGTATAGTTGTACGAATATTGGCCTGCTTGGCCCCCATACTCTTCGACTCTAGCGCAGCTCACTCAGTCAAAGCACCGTGTATACTGTATACTGTGTACGTGTGTTGACTGAAGTTAGCTTGCGACTGAGCTGTCAGTCCAATGGTTTTCTTGTGAAAACTTTCCTTTAGAAAATGATAATCAAAATTCAGTAAACATGGCCGTAATAATCACAAAATAAGCTTTGATTTCATACCTCCATTCACGAAAACTGTATAAAAATCGCGGCAATCATGATGGAAATAGGTCTGTAAGTTTGGACGTCGACGGGAATTAGCCCCGTGTATCTCTCTGGCCTGTGCAGCTAGTACAAAGCACATCCCATAGCAAGATGGTTTACTCACGGTAATCCAACCCTTTGCATAAAGCATTTAATACGCAACATAATGTGAGTTGATGGTCATCTGTTGTGTGTCTCTTTGATACGGATGTAATGTTGAATATGCATGAGGTATCTCTGTCGTCACGCATATCATGTCTGTTTTCGCCGTGGACATCGACACGGAGGAGGACCTCGGGCGGAGTATATCCAATTCCACAGAGTAGACTCTCCCCCGGACGATGGCACCGGGCACCGGGACCCCGAGGGGAGGGTTCAGGAGGAGATAGCTGCACCAACTTCGGTCGGCGATCTCATTAAAAAACAATAGAATACAAAGGCTCGCGGAGACGTCATGCCCCTCGCGGTGTCTTAGCGTATTACTTATAGTGATGTTTTTGAATTTATATTTCCCAATGTATTTTAAACATTTGTACAAACGTATTTATGTCATTTAAAAAAAAGGAATATTTGTAAAATCATTGCAATTCGGCTATGCCGCAATGATGTTTTTCATTAATAAACCAGTTATCTATCTATCTATCTATCTAACATACCCCGGTGTGTGTAGCTCAATATACAATGGCGTCTTATTTTGTTTACAAGCGACAGATTCCTTTATTTTTGTATCGCTGCATTTGTTATCAAAATAAAACCATGCGCAGGGTTTAGAGTGAGGCAATAGATTACACCTAATAAAACAGCAATCACTGAAGGGAAGTTCTTAATAAGTATTATCTTTAAAATGCTGTTGAAATTTAACCATTTCATTTGGTTTGGCCTGCAAATGTGGCATAGTACCTTAAATGTATCACAATGTCATCTTACCACACTATTGGTGCAGTTGTTATGTACATTTTGTGTGCAAATTAGAGATATTCATCACTGTATGGCTGAATGAGCACAGATTAAAGACAAAATGGCCTGATTCAAAAGTCACAAGACATTGTGTGTGCCTGACTGCCAGTACATTGTTGTGAAACAGCACATGACTGAATGCATTGATTATGGTTTATGAAATAATACTGTTTGATATTCAATTATAAGTATCATATTCCATCCATTTTTATTTTTGAATGGCAAATGCATTATTTGCAATTGTAAAACAGTCATGGTCTCTTTGACATTATTACTGACATCTAATGACATCTAATGTCAAAGAGACCATGAAAGAGCTAGATTTGTCCATCTAGGCCTAGGCCCTCTCAGCTCCCCGTCCGGTTCCTGAGCTACCACCGTCATAATTCTATTGAAAATCGTGCGCGTGCGGGTAGTGCTACGATCGGCAGCGCATATATGCAATCTCTAAATCGCGGCTGGAATGGCATGCAATATCTGTTGCCATGCCAGAGCCATCCTCTTTCAGGTACTACTTTGAGTTTTCATATTTCATTTAGAGATTTCAAACAACTTATTTAAAAAGTGGAAAACCTTTAGAATGATCAGCAATCAGAATGAATGATACTTGGAATTTTTTCGTCCCGAGGCGTGCAAAACCCTAAAAGTTTTAAATATCAAAGGATTTCCTTACTCAAATTATAATATAAACGATTATGCTGTGGCAATTATTTGTATTGTATAGCAGCACAAAAGTGATGTGCATTGTTTTGATGTGGTCCCATTCACACACTTATATAATGCTCCTTTAAGTTGGGTTTGTGAATGGTGCATAAGGCAGTAACTTTGACTGGTTTACCTTTGACAGAGCCCTGAGGATAGCCAAATCGAGTAGCTAGGGGAAATGGTCTCGTCTTGGCCTCTTCTTTCCACTTCAGGTATGCATCTTCCGCCTCTTCTTTCCTCCTCCTTTCGGCTTCTTCTTCAGCACTTTGTTCTTCCTTCTCCTTCTTCTCCTTCATCTCTTTTTCAGCCTTCTTCTTGCTCCTCCATTCTCCATAGTTCTCCTTCAAAATAAGGGAAGATGAAAGGTGATTTCTTATTCTGGCAATTGCAGAAAACAGAATCTCACAGATTTAAACAACACTATTTTAAAGACTACAAAGAATGATAATACAATCACAAAGGTTCATTTTAAGTGACATCTTTCAATGGGAGATGACAAAGGTTGGTCTCTTGATTTGATCAAATTTTGATTAGAAATGAGAAAGATATTTATTTTTGAAGTTGCACTCAGTTAAAAACAAATTGGCAACACAGCCAATACTATGACATATTTTGCATTGAAATTTGCAAGCTCCCCTGCTATTTGCCCTGTACTTAAAAACTTCAAAAATCTATACTTTCCGTAAAGCCCCACTGCACTACTCATAGCTACTTACGCCCTCTATGTAGCAAACAATGCCTAAGCAGTAATAATAATAATAATGAACGTTATTTGTATAGCGCATATCACTAACACCATGATAGTCCCTATGCGCAGTGACAGTTGGTTCCTTTTGCCTATGTCAATTTAGAGCTGATAACCACCTGTCAGTAAGAAAATTTGCAATGATACGTTCACCCTAAATATAATTATTTCGAAGATGTTTTTATACAACCCCTGTATGAATCATCTTTTCCCTTACCAATCAGTAAGAAAACGAAAGTTTATAAAATTGGAGAGGAGCTTGCAAGAAATGTCACAGTGTTGCCAATTTGTGTTTCAATGATGACAACTTTGAAAATTCATAACTTTCTTATTTCTAGTCGGTTTTTGCTCAAACTTTCACTGACCTTTTTCTCTCAATTTCCTGCTTTTATTAAAAGCAACTTAATATCAGGGTGGACTTCCCCTTTAACACTCACCTTTGCTTTCTCCTGTACTCTTCTATTCTCTTCTGCTTCAAGTTGTTTCTTTGTCTTCTCTAGCCTCCAGTTGGCTTTTCTCGATTCTTGCTCCTTAGTTGTTCTTTCCTCAATCCACATGTTGACCTTGACCTCAATGACCTTAGCTTTCTCCACCTTCATCTTCTTCTCTTCTGCAATCTTCAGCTGTTTCTCCCTCTGCAGCTTGGCCTATACTCGATAAAGAGAGAAAAGAAGAGAAGAGAGTGAGAGTGAGAAAGTGAGAGTGAGAAAGGGGGAGGAAGGAGAGGGAGAGTAAGAGAGAGAGGGAGAGAGAGAGAGGGAGAGTAAGAGAGAGAGGGAGAGTGAGAGAGGGGGAAGGGGTAGGAGAGGCTGGAGAGAGAGAGAGAGAGAGAGAGAAAGATAGAGAGACAGAGTGACAGAAAGGGAGAGAAAGGGAGAGAAAGGGAGGAGAGTAGGGGAAGGAGGAAGAGAGGGAGAGAGAGAGAGAGAGAGAGAAGAGAGTGAGAGAGAAAGGGGGAAGGAAGAGAAAGGAGAGAGAGAGAGATGGAAAAGGGAGAGGGGGAGAGAGAGGGGGGGGGGAGAGAAGATTCAGAATATGGTGAAAAAATAAGGATCACGACACCTCACCAACAGCTTAGGTAAAGATAATATACTCTCAATTTGTGGTCATAAAGGGTGCTAGAAATTCTAGCACCAACTTAAATAATATTTTACATCAAATACCACGCTTTAAACAAAATGAAGTTAGCAAAACAATATGTGGCAAATGCTGGAAGCCCCCCCCCCCCCCCTACATTTGTTTGTGATTATTTTTCACCGCTAAAGAATCTTGTGCTGAAATTTTACGACTTTTCTTTTGAGTCTTGCGCATCAAGTTAGAATTAAAATAAAACAAAAACAATAAAATATATAAAATTTAAAAAAACAAGGAAATACATAAGGAATAACCTGGCTATTCCAATTTTCTTTTGATATTACTATCCCTAATGGTCTAAAGAATATATGTACCGGTGGTGAATATTAATGTTTAAATATGAAGAATATATGATTTACGATTATTTTTCAACGCTAAAGAATCTTGTGCTAAAATTTTCCGACTTTTCTTTCGAGTCTTGCGCATCAAGTTAGAATTAAAATAAAACAACAAAAACAATAAAATACATAAATTTAAAAAAAAAGGAAATACATAAGGAATAACCTGGCTATTCCTATTTTCTTTTGATATTAATAATAATAATAATAATAATTACATTTATAGGGCGCTTTATACAGATGTTTCTAAGCACACAGGTGGTACTGTCTAACTTTTAATTATTCAACATGTTTAATACCTTAAAAGCAACAAAGTTAAATGAAATATTACTAATACAATGCAATACAATACAATTGAGTTGAATGGAGTTAACTACTTGTGTGCGCCTCCAGTAAACTATAACTGATTAAAAAGGTGGGTTTTGAGAAGGGTTTTGAATGATTGGATGGATGGGGCATTTTGAATATGGGGTGGGAGTTTTTTCCAGAGGGCGGGGGCAATCGATGAAAAGGCACGGTCACCATAACAGGTTTTTGTTCGTGGGCCGTGAATTAATTGCATGGAGGAAGATGAACGGAGGGATCTGGCAGAAGAGGAGGATCGAAGGGAGACTAGGTCAAGAAGATATTTAGGGGCAAGGTTATGTGTTATTTTGTACAAAAGAAGTAGGATTTTGAAAGTAATGCGAGAATGGACCGGTAGCCAATGAAGTGAGCGAAGAACGGGTGATATATGGTCATATTTCCTACTTAATGTGATCAATCTAGCTGCTGAATTTTGGATGCGCTGGAGAGGAGATATATGAGAAATTGGGAGGCCGGCAAGGAGGGAGTTGCAATAGTCCAGATGGGAAGAGACGAAGGCGTGGACAAGTCTTTCAGTGGAGGCTTTGTCAAACAGTCGCCTGATCTTTCCAATTTTGTAGATGCCCCAAGATGCAGATTTGCAGACGTTTTTGATGTGCTTTTGAAGAGTAAGGTCTTTGTCCAATGTGATGCCCAGGTCTCTAACATATTCAGAGGTCTTTAGTACACCCTCGTCGGTTGTCAGAACTTATAGAGGCACTGTGCTCCTGAACTGTGAGGAAAAATGGATCAGTTCTGACTTTTTCATTAAGACGGAGTCTGTTATTGGCTGACCAGACCTTGATGTCTAAAAGAAGACAATCTTTTAGGGAATTAACAGCATCGACTTTACCACGAGGTGACATAGTTAAATAAATTTGAGTGTCATCTGCATACATAGCGTAGTTCACACCCTGATGACGAGTGATGGTTCTTGCGAGAGGACCAGTGTAAAGAAGAAACAGCAAAGGGCCGACGACGGAGCCTTGAGAAACTCCGCAGTGGAAAGCAAGTGGAGCTGAGCAGGTCCCGTTGATTATTATCTTCTGTGTACGGTCTTGTAGATATGACTTGATCCATTGCAGGGCAGTCCCTGAGATGGAGTAGTCATTTTCAAGACGATGTAGCAGCACGGTGTGGTCAAGCGTGTCAAACACTGCGGAATAGTCCAAAAGAAGTAGAACGGCCTCATCACCCTTGTCAACAGCAAGGAGTAGATCGTTGAGTACTTTCAACAATGCAGTTTCTGTTGAGTGGAGGCTGCGGTATGCGGACTGGTTTCCGGGGAGCAGATGGTGACTGTCCACGTAATACATGAGTTGGTTAGCCACGATTCTTTCCAAGACCTTGCTCACAAATGGCAAATTGGCAATTGGGCGGTAATTGCCAAGGACATTTGAGTCTAGGTTAGGCTTTTTCAACAGAGGGACAACGAGTGACGTTTTGAATGTCGGAGGAACCACACCTGATGACAATGATGCATTGATGATGTAGGTCAGGACCGGAAGCAGTTCATCAAGGCAATCTTTGAGCAGCCAAGTTGGAATAGGATCCAGACTGCAAGATTTCGGTGGAGTAGACTTGATTAGACGTCGAAGCTGGACTTCAGTCACTGGCATAAACCCACTCGGGCTACAATTTAGCGGGTTCTCAGGAGGTTGGACGTGTGACTGCACATAATTAACATTAGGTGCAAAAGAATACACAATATCACTGATTTTCTTCTTGAAGTATTCACTGAACTGATTGGCAAGTTCAGAATTGGAGAAGTGTTCGGGATAAATGGAAGACTGAATAGGAGATGAGAGTTTCTTCACGATGTTAAACAGCTGTTTAGAGTCAGCATTGGCAATCTCTTTCCTCAGGTATTGCGATTTAGGTGATGTGAATGTAGTATGACTCACATTCTTGACGATACAGCTCCTTGTCAATCTGCAGGCCTGACTTTAACATGCGACGTTCAGCGCGACGCCTATGTCGCCTGGCCTCCCTAATCTCATCAGAGAACCAAGGGGTATTAGGTCTGATAGTAACAGTCACAGTTTTCAGAGGGGCATGCTTGTCCATCAGTTTAACCAAACTGTCATTATAGAATGAAACTGCTTCAGAAGGACAAGAAGGACACGGAGAAGATGTCAATTCCTGTTAGATGTCCTGACGAAAGAAGTTAGAGTCGATGTTGCGAAGCTTTCTGAAGCTCACCTTCCTTTTAGGGTTTTTAGGCCCTTTGAGATTAATGGTGGAAAGGATGGCAGAGTGATCAGATGGGAGAGATGACAAAAGAGTAATGTGGGAAATAATATCTTCAGATTTTCTACTGAGAACTAGATCGAGTGTATGGCCTGCGTGGTGCGTGGGACCCTGGACATGCTGTTGGAACCCAAGGGCTTCTATAGCATTAAGAAAAGATTGAGCAAACCTATCAGAAGAATCATCTACGTGTATATTAAAGTCGCCAAGAAGGATAGGATGGTGATTATCTACAGCAGCACTCTCAAGAAGAGTTAAAAAACTCTTCAAGGAAATCATTTT